>NC_141024.2:12340000-12640000 GCF_052040795.2 Danio rerio
CCTCTCGTGGACATAAGAAAATGTGAATACAGCAGTTCCCTCTTGTGGACAATATCACCAGAAAGAGGTAATAGGGCATATGCCCTATTTTAATTTTTTTTAAATTTTGCAGTAACATGGGTCAAACACTTCCAGTGAACTGTATGCCCTTACAAAATCGACAATTAAGGGTCTGTTTTCTTTAAAAATGAACTGCCTAATTGATATACAATAGAAAGTGGGCCTCGGATTGTACAAGAAGCACTGCATTAAATAAAAATTTCCCACGCCATGTCTTTAAAATACAAACATTTATTTTACTCCAGTATTTTTAGTAGAGTTTTTGCGCTCGCCTGTTGATCCTGACAAGCGTGTGAATGTAAACGACTTTTCATATTGTTTTACGCTTAAACAGCTAAATGAATTCTAAAATCTATTTAATTGATTGTATTTCAATTACATTACAGCTTCAATGTTGTGAAAGGAGCCGTATAAAATTGAAAAAGTCACATTAACTGTTCACCGAAAGTTTATCAGTGTGGGAAGAAACACTAGCGGTGCATATACCCTGTAGCTCTCTCTCTCTCTTGCGAACAATAAATGAATGTAAAAACAGCAGCTCCCTCTTGTGGACAATAAGTGAATGTAAAAACAGCAGCTCCCTCTTGTGGACAATAAGTGAATGTGAATACAGCAGCTCCCTCTTGTGGACAATAAGTGAATGTAAAAGCAGCAGCTCCCTCTTGTGGACAATAAGTGAATGTGAGAACAGCAGCTCCCTCTTGTGGACAATAAGTATATGTAAAAGCAGCAGCTCCCTCTTGTGGACAATAAGTGAATGTGAGAACAGCAGCTCCCTCTTGTGGACAATAAGTGAATGTAAAAACAGCAGCTCCCTCTTGTGGACAATAAGTGAATGTAAAAACAGCAGCTCCCTCTTGTGGACAATAAGTGAATGTAAAAACAGCAGCTCCCTCTTGTGGACAATAAGTGAATGTGAATACAGCAGCTCCCTCTTGTGGACAATAAGTGAATGTGAATACAGCAGCTCCCTCATGTGGACAATAAGTGAATGTGAATACAGCAGCTCCCTCTTGTGGACAATAAGTGAATGTAAAAACAGCAGCTCCCTCTTGTGGACAATAAGTGAATGTGAATACAGCAGCTCCCTCTTGTGGACAATAAGTGAATGTAAAAGCAGCAGCTCCCTCTTGTGGACAATAAGTGAATGTGAGAACAGCAGCTCCCTCTTGTGGACAATAAGTGAATGTAAAAACAGCAGCTCCCTCTTGTGGACAATAAGTGAATGTAAAAGCAGCAGCTCCCTCTTGTGGACAATAAGTGAATGTGAATACAGCAGCTCCCTCTTGTGGACAATAAGTGAATGTAAAAGCAGCAGCTCCCTCTTGTGGACAATAAGTGAATGTGAGAACAGCAGCTCCCTCTTGTGGACAATAAGTGAATGTGAGAACAGCAGCTCCCTCTTGTGGACAATAAGTGAATGTAAAAACAGCAGCTCCCTCTTGTGGACAATAAGTGAATGTGAATACAGCAGCTCCTTCTTGTGGACAATAAGTGAATGTAAAAGCAGCAGCTCCCTCTTGTGGACAATAAGTGAATGTGAGAACAGCAGCTCCCTCTTGTGGACAAGTGAATGTGAGAACAGCAGCTCCCTCTTGTGGACAATAAGTAAATGTAAAAACAGCAGATCCCTCTTGTGGACAATAAGTATATGTAAAAGCAGCAGCTCCCTCTTGTGGACAATAAGTGAATGTGAAAACAGCAGCGCCCTCCTGTGGACAATAAGTGAATGTGAATACAGCAGCTCCCTCCTGTGGACAATAAGTGAATGTGAAAGCAGCAGCTCCCTCTTGTGGACAATAAGTAAATGTAAAAGCAGCAGCTCCCTCTTGTGGACAATAAGTGAATGTGAATGCAGCAGCTCCCTCTTGTGGACAATAAGTGAATGTGAATGCAGCAGCTCCCTCTTGTGGACAATAAGTGAATGTGAATGCAGCAGCTCCCTCTTGTGGACAATAAGTGAATGTGAGAACAGCAGCTCCCTCCTGTGGACAATAAGTGAATGTGAAAGCAGCAGCTCCCTCTTGTGGACAATAAGTGAATGTAAAAACAGCAGCTCCCTCTTGTGGACAATAAGTGAATGTAAATGCAGCAGCTCCCTCTTGTGGACAATAAGTGAATGTAAAAGCAGCAGCTCCCTCTTGTGGACAATAAGTGAATGTGAATGCAGCAGCTCCCTCTTGTGGACAATAAGTGAATGTAAAAGCAGCAGCTCCCTCTTGTGGACAATAAGTGAATGTGAATGCAGGAGCTCCCTCTTGTGGACAATAAGTGAATGTGAATACAGCAGCTCCCTCTTGTGGACAATAAGTCAATGTAAAAGCAGTAGCTCCCTCTTGTGGACAATAAGTCAATGTGAAAAAAATTCAACTTAAATCATTGCAAGCTTGGTGGTGTAGTGGATAATCACTTGCCTTCAAATCATAAAGCTTTGATTTGAATCCCATGTACACGGAAGTTTTGTGTTGAATGAAACAATTTTCTCTATATACCCCTGGTCAAATGTACCAAACTCACAACAGATTGGATTGCTCAGTGGATAGCGTGCTGGGCTGTTATCAGGAAGACCAAAGTTTGAATCTCACAAATGTTTAGTTCTTATGTCAACTAAAACAAAGTTCTCAATAAATATCTGGGTAAAGCCATGAACTATACGACAAGCTCAGTTGCTCAGTAGGTAGAGCGCTAGACTGTCAGCATGGAGACCCGAGTTTGAATCCAATGAACATTTAGTTCTTAAGTTAAATAAATTGAAGTACTCCATAAATATCTGGCCTAAGCACTAACACATACAACAGCTTCAGTTGCTCAGTTGGTAGAGCGCTGGACTTTCAGCATGGAGACCTGAGTTTGAGTCTGGCTTGGTGTGTAAAGCTCTCATCAGTGCTTTTAAAAGACAATAATACTCTCACTCAAGCTTTATCGAGCAGTTGAAAGGTTAAATATAAGTTCCAGCTCATCGCTAACTGTGTGTGCCATGGTGGCACTGTTGGCTGAACATGTTCTCCATAGTCAAGGCTGCTAGGATGCTTGAGTTCAAAGCCAGCTCTATTCACTCTTGCATTTGGCCCACCAACAGGCGAACAGGTCAAATATAAGTTCCAGCACATCATTAGGTATGTGACTGTGGCTCAGCGGTAGAGCATTGCCTCAAGGGTTAAGAGGTTGCTGGTTCAATCCCAGCCAGATCACTGCGATATGTGTGAGTGTCGGTGTGAATGAAGGGGGAGGATGAAGAGCTCCTCCCCTGACTTTCGGGGCCATGTACAGCAGGGGTTATGCTGCTTTTGACAAAAAAAAATTTTTGGGCCCTATAAAAAAAATTGGACCCCCGTCCCTTCTCTCCCCGTTTCGGTTACCATCACTTCCTTTCTAGAGGGCATGGCCCTCCAGAAAGGAAGTGATGGTAACCGATAGCACAAAACACAAAAACGAGCGAGAGGTCTTACCTGTCCGCAGCAAACGTCCGTCCACATGTCCAGACCTCTGCTTCTGTAGAGAAAACACATTAATGAAAACATTACTCCACACTGTAAATGTAAGAATTAAATAATTAAGAAACACCCCAGGTTCATTTATTGCCAAAATGTTTATAGCATGCAATTAATTTATACATTAAAAACTCAAAAACAGTACATTAACAATCAAATGTTTGAAAACATAAAGGGTGGGTTGCACCAAAAGGGTTAACTTAAAGGGACAGCGCACCAAAAACTAATAATGATGTCATCTTTTACTCATCCTCCACTTCTTCCAAAGTTCTTTGAGTTTTTGTATTCTGCTGAACATAATATAAAATATTGTGAAGAAAGCTGTTAACCTGTAATTATTAACTTCATTAGTATTTGGTTTTTTACTATGAAATTCAATGGTTACAGGTTTTTTTAGCTTTATTCAAAATATTCTTGAAAACACAAGGGGGAGTAAATAGTGAGTTCATTTTCAGTTTTGGGTGAACTTTCTCTTCAAGCTAAGGTTTAACCTGTGGCTAAAGCTTTTACATGTGATTTCTTGTAAAGGTCTGATGTTATTAAAATATGTAGCATATATATTGTCTACAGAACAAACCATTGTTATACAATAATTTGCCTAATCATCCTAACTTGCCTAATTAACCTAATTAAAGCTTTAACTAGCACTTTAAGCTGAATACTAGTATCTTGAAATCAAGCAAAACATAATGTACTGCCATCATGGCAAAGACAAATAAATAAATAATTAGAAATGAGTTATTAAAATTGTTCTGTTTAAAAATGTGTTGAAAAAAAAAACTTTTCAGTTAAACAGAAATTGAGGAAAGCATATACAGGGGGCTAATGTATATACATGTGTATATATATATATGTATATAGATACACCCAACTTTATTCAAGTATTCATATATAAATTTCATTGCTGGGCTGATGTTGAGAGGTTGAATTCACAACAGTTGATATTGCTCTTGCCATTATTAAAAAAAGCTAAATAACCCTAACCCAAGATATATTTAAAATTGTTGCTTTTCTGTATTTCGATTTGACAAAAACATTCATTATAGATCAAATTTTTAAAAAATCTGAGTGAATCCTAATGAGAAACAATTCTTTAACTAATCCAGGTTTACTGTAAATTTAAACCCAAGATCAAGCTGATTGCTTATTTTTAAAAACAAGATGTAATGTTTAGTGTAGCAGAATTATTAGCTAAACCTTGATTATAGATTCGAGCTTAATTCATGTTGGTGCAGCCCACCATCTGAATATGATGCTTATATATGTGGAAACTGTGATACGTACCCGTTCAAAACTACAATAAAACATAAATATGTCAAATACAAATACGTTAAATTGACCAAATTGCTACTGGCATAAATTGTTGCTATTGGCATACATTTTTTGGTGGTTCATTCCGCTGTGGTGACCCCTGATGATCAGGGACTAAGTCGAAGGAAAATTAATAAATGGATGAACTTTATTTTCATCAAATGATCTGGAAAAGTCAAAGGTATCACAGTTTCTACAAAAACCCGAAGCAGAAATAGCATACAACATTGATAAAACATAAACATTAAGCTAAATGCACTTTTGAAATACATTTAAAAAAGAATTAACATACAACAGTTTACATTATTTAAGAAAGAAACTATTATTTTAAAATGAAACAATATTCAATACATTCATAATATTTGTGATCAAATACATGCAGCCGTTGTAAGCAGACGAGACTTCTTTAAAAAAAAAATCTTAATGTTTCTTTGCTTGAATGTTAATGTGTATTTTCTAGACACAGGTGTAAAAAAAACTTGTAGTAAATGATTAACTTACCAGTCTGCATAAAAAAGCAGAAGGCCAGGAAGTTGAGGGCGAAGACTCTGATATAACGCTGAATCAGAGATTAACAAATCTACAAAACAAACAAACACACATTATAAGCAAATGCTACACAACAAAAACCTAGAGGCTGCAAATGAATGTTGAGCAGAGCAGGTGTGGAGGGAATATTTCATAAACACTGCTGCATTGTTAAAATAATTGATTAAATATATTTAGTTTAGCTTACAGACACGAGGCTCAAACAGAAAGATATTTATATACACCATAACTTGAACAGTTCTTTGAACCAAAAGAAACTAAAAGAACATTTAGGCATTTTTAGTGGTGTATAAAGTGAAAGAAAGTGGTTGAAATTCTTGAAACAAGGAAAGAAATGAGGTATATGCAGTATGCACACAGACTATTAATTTCAGCCAGCCGCAGGGCTTTCTGTGAATTGTCATCCCATACAAAATCAGCATGTTTAAGATCTAATTCCTTTAAAAAAAACAGCAATCTTGACAGCCCGGCTAAGATACAATATAAAGTGGGTATCAGACCAAACAAGAAGCACTGCATTGAATTTTATTTTTCCATACCATCTCTTTAAAATATGGAAATTCATCTTACCCCAGTGTTGTCAATGGAATTTCTGCGCTGACCTGCAGCTAATGGCAGTCTTTTGTCTCTTTTTACATCTTAACAACCAAATGGATGCTTAAATCTATTTAACTGGTTGTATTTTAATTACGTTACAACATCAATGTGATAAAAGGAACCTTATAAAAATAAAATTGCCACAATCTTTTCACCGGAAGTTCATCATTCGCTGATATACGCCATTAAATTTAACAAATATATAGAAACTTAAATTCCTTGCTTTAAGAATTTCAGACATTTTTACAAATTCATGTTTGTATGTGAGAGAAAAAAAATATATAAATTACATATAAATCTTTTTAACTTAAGTCTTTTTTGTTGTATTTTTGTATGTTGTATTTTTAGAAACTGGACCAGCATCATAACAATACCCATAATGTTAACTTTTTAAGACTAGTAATAGTATATCGCTTAATTTATTAATACATACGCACTTCTCAGATTAATAAAAAAAAGATATATATGGACGATTCTTCAACTACAAGCACTTTTAGCCATGTGAAGTTGAATAAAAAAATCTTGTTTAAAATTAACGTAGCAAAGCCTCATACGTTTAAACAATTCGTCTAGTTTTAAGATCTGTAAGAGGACAAACTTAGATAAGAAGAGAAACATTTTTTCCATCGTGAAATGAACAAATGTCAATTCCAGCACATCTTAATATACAGCTTATTTCAAAATGAAATAAATTATGGCAGTCAAACATTGTCTATGATCATTTTTTATCTAGTTTAACCAATTTGTCCTCAATATATATAATAATTATACATTTGTCAATGAAATAAATTAGTTGTATGCTTAATTGTACCTGTCACACTCTAAAATGTAATATTAATTTGGTTAAGAGCTTATCAGAAAATAAATAAACTGAATTTGTATATTAAATAGAGCATGAACTTATACATTGTGAATACACTTTTAATGTGTGATGAGAACTTTTTAAATATTTATAAAGATGTGTGTGGTGATGGAAATGACAGTTTATTGTGGAAAAATTAAATATAGTTTCACCAATTAGATTTGAATTGATACTATCCTTTCATGTATACAGAATACACTTATTTACCTTCATTTTGTTTGATTTTTAAAAACCTCTTTGAGGGCACAGCATGTTTAGAAATGACGTAGAATAAATGTATTTCCTTATCAAGCAATATTTACCTTGATCTTTCTTAAAGTGTTGTTGATAAAAAATTTAATTTCCTACATGTTATCAGATGACACTATTCATTTTCATAGAAAGCACCTAAATAATCTTTCACAAACTTTTTAAAGTGACATTACAGTGCTGTGGTGGAAATGACACTGATACTGTGCTAATTTGTATAAAAAATAATATTGATAATAGTCTCACATCAATAACTATAAAATATTTAAATTATTTTACTAGTGCTTAATTAAGATACATTAATAGATACCAAAATAAATAATATTTAAAAATGTTATTTTCATTGTTGAAGTTTTAAACTCTGGGTGTGCGACAAGGTGAAAACGGTGATTTTGAAAAATAAAAGGAGGTTGAATAATATGAAAAATATATATTATAGAAAGCAAGTAATTTTTTAAAGTAGGTTTTATTGTTAGTTTGACAAAGAAAAAGGAATTTGAACAAAATTATACATATTTTTGGATAGATAATCAAAGGACATAAAAGTGCCTGTAGTTGAAGAATTACTATTAATTATATATTTTTTGGAAATCACTTCTCATCACAGGCATCCAATCAGACTGAGACTTGATAAACACGCCCTTGTTTCTTTTCTCCGTGTTGCTATTGGTTCTATAGTTTCACTAAGCCCCGCCCTTCACGTGCATGATACGATGTCCACCCGTATTGGTCAACTTCGACAGTCAATCAAATAGTTTGACAGCACATATACACTCATAATATCAGTTTTTAATCGCGAGTAAATGTTTATTTACACCACAAAGAGTTTTCAAATGTTATTTGAGTGATTTATATGGTAGACTGTACAAAAACTATTTGCCAAATATCTTAATCATTTCAGTGACTTTATGAAAGTCACTTAAAAACAGCATGTTTATCATTTCATTAATGTTTTGGACACAGTTATTATGCCATTGCTACAGTGTTGAGTTAGTGCAGTTTGTTATACAGTGCAAATTAGCTTGACGGGCAGGTGTTGCCATGCTTACGCAGAGCCTCTTGTAAACATTTTCAGAAACTCACCTTAACGACAATGTCGCCATATTTTATTACCTTATTTAGCGACTATATTATATCAAAACAAATACGCGTGTTTATTAAATATGGTGTGTGTAAATAAAGCAGTTTACTGTTTGTTTTCATGCGGTGACTCACATGATATGAAGTGGGCGTCGTCTGTATTCCTCTTCTGTTGTTCAGGAGCTGCAGGTTGTCCGTCTGAGTGACCGTGAACGCGCGTCTACCGCCTAGTGGAGCGGAGGAAAAACAGCACGAGTCTGTTTTATGTTTTCAATTTTAAAGTTGCTTTAGTTTCTAAATCACTTTCAAAACGCAAGAAGACTACAAATTTGTATGTGTTAACATAAAAATAAATGAATAAACAAAACTATTATTTTTAAAAATATGCAATTTAGCGCCCTCTTGTGGACGAGTTTAGTCGCGTGTGTGAGTCTGCAATCCCATCATTTTGTAAGGTAATCTGCCAGTAAAACATCGAGAATTTACTAATTTTGGTAAATGAATAAGATTAGCTTGACTAACTTTAACTGAAGGGGTAAAAATAAAAGTTTAATTCAAAGGCAAGTGCTCAAAGACCAAAAATGGAGACGATGTTGTATGTCTGTGTTTGGGTGCATGTTTGTACATTTGAGCCAATTTGTTTCTTATTGTATTGGGTAATTGTTTATTACATTGTGTATATGTTTAGTTTTTTAAAATGTGCATATGTTGTTTACAGTTTTCATCATGTTGAGTTTGAAGTTTCAAGCAGTATTAACAGAGATTTCTATAAATCTTTAATGTAGTCTGTAATTAAAAAAAAATGGCTGACATCTATCTTATAAACTAAACTAAGGACTGAAATAAACTTTTATGAAATGCATTCAATAGTGTTTATAATGATAAATATAATTACCATATGCTCAAGGCCGAATAAGTGTCCTCGTGTCGACAAATTATATCTGCAATACGATATAGAGTTGCTAAGAATATTTAATCGTTAATAATTGTAATTCACTTTTATGAAACAGGACCCCGATGATAATCATGCACTGATATTAATATGGACTGACATCTATAATAATTGCATAAATGTAAATAAATTACAACTACACATTTTTGGATGTAAATAATTTCTCCTGCATGCAACTTACAACACAGTTTTAAAGAACTAATAGCATTTGTTGTTGGGAGATGTGAGCTTACATGACTTTAAAGTGTTAGCATAGTATTAAAACATGTCATTTTGAAATGAAACACATGTATAAAACACCCACAAATCAAAAGCTGTCCTATTTCTTGGAAAATCTCAGCAACACAAGGCTCTGCAGTGCTGTGGCATCTTGGAAAACACATTAAATTTTACCATTAACACACTTCCAAGGATGGTCAACGTGTAGACATGTCTGAAGTGGATGAATAGCATATCTGTATATACATATGGTCTGTTTTAAAAACGCAGATTCTGTCAGAAATTAAGCAAGTTTATATCAAACAGCCAACACAAATATAGCTCATTTTTAGGGGCTGATGAGCAGTTCTGCATCTTGAATTGAAAATAACACATTAAACAAGAAGAAATGCAAACTCAAGTTTATATTTTATTGATTAATGTAATATTATAGCAAAATATTTTTATTTATTGTCCATGCACACAAGTAACATGAACTGCAAACAGGCAGTGGAATAAAAATATGAGCATGACCTGTATGGAATGATAGACTAGAAGTGAATCAAACTTAATGCAACTGTGTTGACAGAAAGGCACTTAATGCAAAGGACAGACTGAATATTGTTAGATGACATCTTGATTTGTTCACTTCAGCCTAACAAAGATAACCATCTGGTTGTTGGTGTTTTGTTAGTTTCTTTCTCTCATCTCAAACTCCCAATTGCATTTTTCCCCTAACGGACTGATAAACTGACTGAGATAAGGGAGACAAACTATTGTGATGGACCAGAATAAAGACAAATACACATGTTAAACGGAAGAAAACCAGTCTCCACTGTCACAAGATTACAGTAATGTGCATAGTGTAAAACTAATGAACAGAAACCTTGTCTGTTTAACAAACAGCTTGTTGCTGTTGATGGAAAAATGTGCAACACCGCAAACTAAAATAATAATAATGATCCACAAATATAGGTGTTTTTTAAGATGCATAAATAAAGCAAAGTGAATCATATTGAGTGATTTCATTCTAACATCACCTGCTCACATAATGAAAGCAACTGTTTTTGTTTGCTTTTAAGGCATAAAACACATAATGATTGGCAATAACAGATTTCTGCATGCGGAGGCTTCTCAGGTAAACAGCTCATATATTTTGCACCCTTCCAATTCTTTTGGACTATATAAATAGCCAGGTAGTAGCTTGGCTGGATTTATTTGCAATATGTTAAAGCTTAATCTGTTCGGTTTCAGATGATTCCCCTGTAGAACCATCTAGAACATGAAGCGCCTGTCATTGGAATGGCCCACCTTGTCCAGACTTGGGTTGCAGGCGAACTGAATCATGGGAGGAGGTCCACACATCAAGACGAGTGTTTCGTTTCCGGGTGAAGGAAGGTGCTTTCTCACCATGTCTTCATTGATGAAGCCTTGACTGTACTCCCAACCTATCACGAGAATTAGATTAGTTCCGTGTTCATCAACAATAACGGCTTGAAACAAACAGAAAGTTGGTTTGCTGTGAACAAATACAAGCGCTTGAATCTACTCATCTATTAAATGAAAAGAATTTGTTTTTAGTCATGTTACTGCTGCACAGTGCTGTCACGATGCTGTTTTTAAAAATGTAATTTTAATGAGATAATTAGCAATAAAACGCGTCAAAATGTTGAAAATGCACCAATAGACACTGGTTGAAGTGTTTGTCACCCTCTACTGGCGAACCACTGAATTTTCAAAACTATATTTCAACAAACCCTCATTTATTAAGTTCTCAGAATGTTGGCAGTGTAATAAAATGATGGTTTGAAAAATAATTTAAGCTTAAAAAAAACACCAATTGTGACATTGGCATTTTTATTGTAAAGAAATGTAGAATGTCTAAAAAACGACTAAAATAATACAGGGTTTCATGCTGGTTTTACAGAGTGAAATTCAAGTCTTTAAGACATTTTTAAGACAATTATAAATTAAATTTTTGATTTATGCAGGGCTAAATATTAAGGATTTTTCTCTGAATATCCCAGTTGGAAAAGATTTTCACTTGCCCTATTAAAACATTATTATAAATTAATAATACGATTATAATAATTTAATAATACAAAATATAGGTCAAGTAAGGTCAGTATCCTCAGCAGTAAATAAATGGAGAACTTTTAAAACACATGTTACTGTGAGGAAAGCAATTAAATGCTATATTTAAATAAAAAGTTAAACGTTTTATTGGAATTTTTGGTGATTGTATGGGTGTTAATGGCCATAATGGCTATGAACGAAGGAAATCGATTTAACACCTACAACACAATATTTCTGTCGATTCAACACTTTTTAAAGCCTAAAATCTAGCTTTTGAGGTTTAAGATATTTTAATGTATCATGCATATGTATCAAATACCCAAAACCACAAAACTTAAAATGACAAGATAAGGTAACATAGCTATTATTGTAAAAAACTAATTAAAATACAAGTACAGCAACTGATCTCTTCCATATTTAATGTTTATGTCCTGCTATATTGAGAAACTCTGATATCTAGAGAGTTTCCTAGTCATAAATATGCAATTTCTGATTAGGAAGCTCATATTCGAGAATTCTGACAGCACATGAAGGCAGCATAAGTCATGATGTTACCGTCTGGTGCTCTGTCGACGGTGTACCACAGCTTAAACCGTGTCGGGTGATTGGCCATGATCTCCTCCAACTCAGGGCGTAGGAGAATGTCTTTTTCTGTCTGTTTAAAGATACAAAAAGAGCAGTGAGTGGGTGTAATTGTTAGTTTTAGATACTTAAACACTGTGCATAGGAACTACACTCAGTTTGAACAGAACATATTTGGTAATGGTAATGTATTAGGTGTTGATTTTTGTTTTTAAAGGTGCAGTAGGTGATTGTCTACAGAAACATTTTTGTTGTGCTGGTTGAAAGTCTCTTCACATTCCAATAGTACTGATTAAAGTTAATGATTTAAATCTATTTATATGTATTTTCTATTCTGGGTGAGGCAATAACTAAAAAAAATGCTCATCCTATTAAGTTTGTCGGCCGATAATTCCCATAATTCTAAATGCCACTATTCCACCTAGCCTGCTTTACTGAGGTCAAGTTGGTTTATATTCACATTGGTTTAATTTTGAACAATGACAACCTGCTCCTATATTGTTTACCATGCTACTCTGAATATTCAGTCTGAAATAGCATGTAAGTATGGCTTGGTAATAAGTGTAAATCCTGCACCACGCCGGGCAACCACTAAGCATACAGTAGTCGCTTTAGGACAAAGCACGTGAAAGAGAGAGCCCAGCAATCCTTGCATGCATGAAATATCGCACATTATGACAAGTTTTGCTTGCTACACAACTGAAAACGTGGGAGATATGATACAGTTTTTGTCTGCTAGATATAATACAGTTTTTAGTTTAGAGTTGTAATGTTGTAAAGTATATTAAAGTTTTCTAACTGCCGAATGTCATGATCTAGTGGGTTGTCTACTGTCATCTTTATGGTGCGCATTTGTGATTACAGGAGGCGTGGCTTTGGACGGCAGGAGAGGGACAGTGTTTTAAAGATAAAATGCAGATCATTTTGGCAGATCACCTACTGCACCTTTAAAGCAGAAATGCATTTAAAGACGGAAACAAAAATGGACTCACCTGGTTTGCAAAGAGTAAGTAACACACTGTGTCATCCTTTGGATCTTTCATGACTGCTTGGATGATCTGGAGCATGGGAGTAATGCCTAAAACATATTTATATATAAAGACGAGGTATGAGCAAATAGCTTTAGTCTTTTCAGTCTAGCAGTATCATTATTTATTGTTTAAAACAAAGTCTAAATAGAGTAAATTACACTTTAAAAGTAGCAGTGGTAATGAATGCAGTCTCAGTTATATAGACACACCAGTAGTGTGCAAAAAGAGGTTCTGAAATTCATTCAAAAACTCAAATTTATCCAGTAGTGAAACAAGTGAAGGGCTTAAATCACGGGTCTTTAAAATAATTCAAACTAAATATTTTAAAATTAATTGCAGCATAAATTAAATGACCAGAGCTCCTAGCGAATTGCACATTCGTCCAATCAGAATTGTGATTTATATATATATTTTACTGCTTATCAATGTTGACTGCACGGTGGCGCAGTGGATAGCATGATCACCTCACAGCAACAAAGTTGGCTGGGTTAGTTGGTGTTTCTGTGTGTTTGCATGTTCTCCCTGTGTTCATGTGGGTTTCCTCCGGTTGCTCCGGTTCCCCCCACAAGTCCAAAGACATGTGGTGTAGGTGAATGGGGTAAGATATAATTGTCCGTAGTGTATTTGTGGGAATGAGTGTGTATGGATGTTTCCCAGTAATAGGTTGCAGCTGGAAGGGCATCCGCTGTGTAAAACATATGCTGGATAAGATGGCGGTTAATTCCGCTGTGGTGACCCCAGATTAATAAAGGAACTAAGTCGAAAAGAAAATGAATGAATGTTTATCATGGTTTGCACTGCTATGGTTTCCACAGTTAATTATATTGCAATTCAAAGTGGTTGTATTTTATTACCCAAATAAATAATCAACACATGTATTACACTGTAGTAATACATGTTCATTTAATGTTTTTACCTTCAGAAAAATTCTCAAAGTGGTGCTAACCAGTTTTTCAAACAATGGCTGAGGAAGTAAATGCAAATTTGACACCTTTCTCACCTGATCAGTATACTTTTCCTTTTTGCAATTGTGACTAATAATAACACCAGTGTTATATTTTGTCAATTCTGATCACCACTATAGAGGTTTTCCTTATTCCACTATGGTGAATTAGATTGGACAGCCGTGCTGCAGTTAAATGTTTATTGCATTCCAAACTTAAACTCAAATGTAGGAACCATGTGCTCACCTGTTCCCCCAGCAATCATGCCAACATGTTTAGCAGTTTTTATCACAGCGTCTGATTTCTTATCTGGCCTGATTGCAAACGATCCTGTAGAAATATCAATACAGTAAAAAAATGTTTTATATTGTTACAATCCATTTAAGTCATTGTTTAGGGTCACTTTCTTTTGATGGTCCGTTTGTTAAAGTTACATTGCATCTACATGCCAACTAATTATCATTAGAGTATAAGTAGACTGTTAGGTTGGGGTTTGGGTTAGCGTAAGTTGACTTGTACTTGCAAAGTTTCCTATAGTCAGTTAAAAGTCTGTTAAAGGAGAAGTATCAACATTAAGATATTTAGTTTACTAATACTCAAATAGACCATTAAAATAAAGTGTTATATTAAGTCTATTCATATGCAGTCATTTTTTCAGGTTTTACATCAATTTAAGCAGATGTTTTCTTAGCTTTCTCAGACTGAGTGGATTTCAATACTGTCTACATTTTTTCAGCTGACTACAAACCTTTGCCTTTGTAAACCAGCAGTCCACTTGGTCCCCTGAAATCAATTGTGTCACCAATGCGAAGGCTCTCCAAGTATTGGGACATCTTGCCTCCGTCTGGAAACTTTGGATGGATATTTTTGTAGTATATCTGAAATAAATAAGGCAACAAAACATTTAAACCTCCAAAAAAACTTTTTATTTTACAATGATATTAATTAATTATATACACACAAGAATGTTATACCTTGACAACTAGATCCACGAAGCCCTTATCATCATCACTAGACACCGGCGTGTAAGGCCTCACCACAAGGTTGCCATCAATTTTGGCAGACAAGTAGATGTGTTGACCTTTAAATGTAAATATAAACATATTAAAGGTATGTGTACAATAATAATATACATATTTGCAGGGTGTATTTGCATATATATACACATTACACTCACCAATAGGAAGTCCAAGAACATGATCGGGTGATTTTAAAGCAAATCGAAATCTTCTTGTGTCATGGCTTATAATCTTAAGAGAGAAAGAGGGATGTAAAGCATCTGATACTTAAGAAATGTTATATTATGCACATATTGTTTTGAAGCAACCACACCTCTTTGTCAACAAGACGCAATGGGTATTTTACATCGGGATCTTCAAGGGTGATGGCTGGTCTCGACTTAAAACCAAAGAGTCTTCGGAGAAAATCAAGCACGAATTGACAGCTACCAGTGATGAGCTACAACAACACACAGAAAAGAGGACATTAAAACATTCACTAGTCATGCAGTAATAAGCCGAAAACACCCATGGATCAATTATTGAGGGTGTGTTCTGCACAGGCTGAAGCAAACTGACGATTGTTTGCAAAACAGACTGTCAACAAACTACCAATGCAGTTAGCATCATTTAATGCGATGAAATATAATTTTAAACTAGCAAATATGACATTGCAGTCGAAAATACAGTTGCGTTTTGCATAAAACACGACGACTGTTCTGCAAGTTTTTTTGTTTAATTTATTGTAATTTACTCACGTTAAAGATGAAAGACATTTTCTCCTGTGGTGTTTACGGTACTCTGTCAAGTATCACTGAATGATAATAACACTTACAGGCTAATAATAGCTTTACTAGAAAGTTAGCAGCCTTGTCAAAGTGACAAGCTCTTCCTGGAGAGGGCGAAATACTAGTGACGTCATTACGTTGAGCTTTGAAACCTTTGCGAGTCGAATCTTCAGTAACGAGGACTCGATACGACATAACTGTTTTGAATCATTTTGACGTTTCACTATTTCGGCGCTAGGAGGCGATCTCTGTTACATAAACCAGCCTGTATGTGGTTTGGATATTTTTTTTATAATTTTCTTTTAAATAATAATAATAATTATATATATATATATATATATATATATATATATATATATATATATATATATATATATATATATATATATATATATATATTTAGAGTAGCAGTTCTCGGTCTTACTGGGCTGATCACCCAACTCCAACATAAAGCAAACTAATTTATAAAGCAGGGAATGTAAACCATGCACAGAATTTGTTCAAGTGTGTTTGTAAGTATTTCAAGGTAAAATTAATACTATTACAAATAATTTCCACTTAGTACCGTGAGAAATGAATCTTTCAAAACTTTGAATCAATTGAATCGATTACAGCTTAAAATGATTCACTATTTGGAATGGTTCTATCTAGAGTCTAGACTGTTGACGTCTGCTGGTCACATCTATAAATGCACGTTCTTAGCCCAAACGTGCATAAAACTGCAAATATTTTATGAAAAGTGAATGTTACATTCAGTTAGTGAACCATAATTAAATGTTACTGTTGTGTTCTTTAAGTAATTTGCATGCAGTTTTATTTTTTATTATCTAGAGCTATGCTTGGCTTTGCAGGCCTACAAGCAAACTGCAACTCATATTTCTTGTTATAGTTCTGACTCTTTGGGCCCTTTTATCCTTTTGACTGCCAGACAGCCATATATTATGAGAGGAAAGCAGCCATATATGCTTACTAAACAAAAAACATTATACATTTAATGTTGATTGTAATTAATCACTTTATATACAGTGAAACTCATCAGAGATGAACCAATCAGAAGTTGTTCAAAATCAAAACTAGGAAAATGGGACAAAAGAGAAATAGATTACCTGATCCTGGGACACCCAAACACAACATTCAAATCCAGTTCATTCAGATCCAGATGAAACTTCTTAAATAGCTGGACTTGTACGAGGCTCAGATGAGATCCACAGTGTGTGCTACTGCAGGTCCAGGAACAGTTTAAGAGATCATAGAGCTCAATCCATACAAATAAATATCAGGTGAAGCTTGCACTGATTAAAAATTTCACACCGTGGAAATGTTCATCATGTTATGGAGAAAAAAAAAAGTTCTTTAAGTTGACCCTAATGAAAATTATCCCATCCACTTTCTTCTGTCATATAAACAGTCAGTGTACTTATAAATATTATCTTGGTTGTTCATGCAGTATAATAGTGTTGGGTAGCTTTTTTGAATCTTTAAAAAGTGCATAAATACATCATAAAACTAACACATACGCCACCAGGAGGTTTACACGTGTCTTACAAAGCTGATCAATGCATTTTTGCTACAAAATTATTTCTTATGTTTAAATTACAAACTCAAATAGATGACTTCTGGCTGCTGATAAATGCACTCGAAGTTAGTAATTTGAGTTCAGAATGTAAAATATTTTTGTTACAAAAACACATCGATCAAAACGTAAAACTTGATATAAATAAACACATTAATCTGCTAAAGACATGCATTAACTCTTAGCATAGTGTGGTTTAGTTTGATGGATTTATGTGCTTTTGAAAGCTTCAAAATAAAGGCCACTATCAAACACTATTATACAGAATGAAAAAGTCGGGATACCATGTTAAACTATTAGTCTGTTAGTCTGAAAAAAGAAAGTCATATACACAGAGGATGGCTTGAGGGTGAGTAAATTATAGGGTAATTTTTCAACCCAGGCTCATTCTGAAAATGTACCCCTAAATACATTCTAAATACATCCCAGGAGCTATGTTTTTTGTCAGGTTTTGTTTTCCCAAATACAACAGAGTATTTCAAATTTGAGGTACTGAGATTTCTCTCGCGAGTGCCATTTGCGAGAATCCACCGATGTGCTGTTGACTGACCAACTGACCAACCGACCGATCCTCCCAACAACACCCTTCCCTAAACCCAACCGATAGTGTTTTAAAGGCAATCCGGAAAAAGAAAAGAACCTTGCCTAAATTTACCACGTTTTCAGATTTTACCACATTCTCACCCTGTTATTTACTTGTTTATTTAATTTTTTGGCTTTTGTTTTTGTCTGACCTGCTTTCTGGAACCGTTCTTCACCAGACTTGAACCCCATCGTTGTGGTCAACTCCTATCTGCATCTCAAGTCCGCCAATGTATGCTGCAAGCCACTGGACAAACTGGTAACAGCGGGAAAGCTGTCTATATGGAAGTAAGTGGTTAGCTGGCAGCGCAAAAAAGAACTGCGTCATACCGCCCCGTAGTGTTCTTTTAAAGACAAAATGCAGCCATACGTACTTCTGGCTACATAATTCGTGATCTCAAGAAATGTGCATAGGGCTACGTTTTCAAAATGAGCATAGGTTGCGATTTTTCAACTATTCCTTTAAGAACTGTTCACTTTGGAGCATAACTGTGAAACCCTTACATAAGCTGGCAAAACACTCCACACACTCCCTGAAATGACAGAAAAGCTCTGCTGAACACTTCAGATGTACCAATCAATTAAGACTCAACGGTTTATCACAGAAATTTAATGACGACCCAACACAGTGGTCAATCGTGGTCATTTCTATTGACTGTCCACAAATGCATGTCATCGAACAACTGTACTGTAGCACAAGTGTGACATTCTTGATTTTTTTCAATCGTTAAACTCAACCACATCCCTTATATTTACACCAAGTTCTATAGATATTTCTCTATATATCTTTTGTACAATGTACAATGTCTCAACCGAGTGAAATAATAATAGCAAACAATTTCCGTTAGACTCTGATCCAGCCAAAGCATGCAGGTTTTTCATGTCAAAAGGTGTGCATTAGTGGAGACTAAAGAGTTAACAGCAGTATAGCAGAGAAAAGCCGAAGCTAGGAAACACTGAGCAAGTTTCTTTGTGTGTGTGTGTGTGTGTGTGTACAGCGTTTACAAACACTTCATGAGATTGGCTTCTGCTTTACATTTGGCTACATGGAGAAGCATCCATGCTACGCACAAGTAACAGCTCAGACGAGAGCACTAACCTTGCATGGACACATTTGTGGCAAGTATTGCTTTAACAAATCCAAATTTTATTTCATTATTTAAACCGCGAACACAACCGGCAGGTATTGAAGACATAAGCGCGGGTCTAATCTTTTAAAATGACACGATTTATCTCCGTCTGTATTTTTGTGTCGGCTTCTCAAAGCGATACATCATGACGACTTGTCACAAAATAGCAGACAGGGATCGCACAATAAATGTACTTTGTAAGAAAATAAAGTAACTATGCTAAATTCCTTTTAAAATAAATGCATCTTCACAGTTTTAAATTATTTGCATCGTGATATTATTCCATAGTATAAGCTACATATCAATAAAGGATGTATTTCCGTTTTAAAATTTAGCAACTTTCCCCATTAACAGGATGTTCATAAACGGAATCGCACATGAAATACAAATCATACAACAGAACAGGACTTTTAGACAGCACTACCAGCACATTATGGTAAGATAACCGATTGGATATTATCAAATAACTAACTATTAGGATGGGATTTTGATATCTAGATAGTCTTTGGATGAAATGCCTTGATGGCCGATTTGCTCAAAGCTAATTTTTCCATTTAAAATCAATCCGAAATTAGGTTTTAGGAGTTCAAAATGGCTTATCTAAGAGAGCTTTCGGGAAAAGATTTGGATTGTAAACATTTTAAACTACTCTAACTACAGTTTTTAGTCTTTTTTTGGCACTAATTTTAGTTTATTTTGATCATTTTGTTTGTAAAAATGAAGTCTTAGCTGCGTAGATGGCGTCTGAATGTTTGCTAATCGTAAACCGCTGCTTACGAAGAACGAAAAACAACTTCGCTATGAGTATATCAGCACCTTTTACATACTTCGAAATCTATTACTTTGGGTTCAGGCTTGTCAACATAATCATCTGCTGGTAACATCGTACATCCAGTACAGTTTCAAACTTACCGACATCTTGAAGGGTTACGAACGAACACTGGGAAAAACATGCACACTAAAAACAGCTTGGCTTCACATTTTTCACATTGAACGAAAGCAGTGCAGCAGGTGAGGACCGGGAATATGTACATTGGGTCATGAAGGTAGCGACCAGTGCAATGACATCTTTCATAACACACAATTTCGACACACTCGCAAGCAACAAAGACCATAGAGTCCTGCACAAAAGGGCGTTAGTAAGTAATTCTGCATCCTTGAAAGGAAAATGAGCTTGGTATTTCAAAAAAGCTCCAAACAGGACCCATGCAGATTAGGTGGTGTGACCTCAAGGCAAGGATGAACTGCTCAGTTTGGAGTGTATGAAGCACAGTGGTCGACTGGAGGGTTTTTAAAACAGGGCCGTGACCAATGCAGACATTGAGGAGGACAAGTGCACTCAAATAATCAAAAATGGAAAGTGTAAGTATGATTGAGATGGCCAATCAATAAAAAGTAGGTGGGATTTGTTGATTTAACAGTACGCAAAGTAGAAAGGGCATGTTTACACTTGATGTTAAGATCCATTTTTGTTCATATTTAAACTGCGCAAGCCTACTGTACAATAATTTATTAAAAAATGAAAATAAAAACATATATTCACCTATATATTCTCCCTTCTATATATTCTATATATTCTTCTCTGGATTAATTATATATGAAAACATTTTTTACAACAGAAACAATAGTAATATCCAGTTTTTGTCCTCAAATTTAGATTAGAATTGAAAATTACTAACTAATTGTGACAAGACAGGAGATATTTTGCATTTTTAACAAACTAGGAATGCAAATATGTGCGCATATTGTAAAATATTATTTGAAAATAGTTTCCCAACTAAAATTTGACCTAATTTTCCCAATGTTTCATTTCAAAAAGAAATGAGTTCTCCTCAATGTACTAGACATGGTTACAGCCTTAGGATGAAATGATCTGCTTTGAACCGACGCACCGGTGGACATGGTAAACTTTTGTTGATTAAATATAAACTAAAACCTAATTTCAGTCTACTATAATGTCTGCCGAATCAATCTACAAAAGACCGAAGGTAGCAAATCCCTATTCCTTAACACCGCAAAGCGTTAAAACACAAGTGCTAGGATTTAAACAGCTGGCATATTATTGTTCAGTGACACAAATACCAAAAGTAGTAGTTGGATGTGAGTATTAATATATAAAACATCTTAGTTTTAAAACTCTTCATCTAGTGGAGCTTTTGTCCAACGTGAACACTTAGGAAACGTAATGGCAGCATCACCTACCAAACTCAACATGCATCGTTTGCTTAGCGTTTAGTGTCAGGGAATGTTACACAAATTGGGCAGGCTAACGATATTACATTGATTTGAGAGTAATATAACCTAAAACCGTCCGCAGTAGGTAGCATGACAACCGTTCCCCAGACAGTTCCACCTATAATTGAAGCAGACCCGTCTGCATGCATCGCCGTAGAGGCTGGGCGCTAACGTTTGTTGGGCACGATTAGCTTTGTCACAACATTGCTAGAATGTTTCCACAACGTAACGTACGTAGCCCTTGGAATGGAGTTCTGCAGGCTGACGTTTCTGCAACACGGTGGAGATGTTAGCCTGTGGAGTAAAATGCGTCGGCTTTCCCCACAATCCCCCCTTTGATTGCGTCGGCGGTGATTTTTGAAATGTCTCCAGTAGGTTGGCACACAAAATGGAGCACTCGATGAAACCGCTGTAAGGAACGGTTGGCGTGAGTTTGGCGACGATGTGTCAGACGATGGAGCCCTTGGAGGTGGAAAGATGAATGGAGCGGATCCGCAGGGCCAGGGTTTGCTCCAGGTCATGGAGGACATCATAGGACGGGCCTGGACCAGGGCTGTCTGCAGGGACCTCATATAGGAGCTGCTTAAAGTTCTCCAGCTCAATCAGGAGCACCATGTTCTTCAGGAAAAAGCCCTCGATGAAGCCTGCCAACTCCAGGGCTCCCAGGAACTGAGAATGTGTGAAACATAGTGACAATGTGAGACTTGACCCTGCTAAGAGCTTTCAGCACTATTCTGAGTTAACAGCTTGTAATTGTTCCTTAATTAGGTTGTAATTAATCCTGGAATATGAAGCTTTGCTAAGGTTTACCTAGAGCTGTGCGAAAAAATCGTTCAAGAAATTAATTCTGTGTTTTAAAAATGCATTGCTATTCTCTCTTTAATAAATTAATTGCTTAGTTTTCATCTAATTCCTTACAAATATCAAATATAATAAACTAATCATTATTGTAGTTAGCTGCTATTAAAAACTAGCCTAATGCGCCACCTGCTGTTAAAAACTAGCCTAGTTTTGCATAGAGCGCCATCTGCTTTTAAAAAACTAACATAGTGTTCTGTTAAAAACTAGCCTAAAGCGCCACCTGCTGTTAAAAAGAAGCCTAGTGTTCTGTTAAAAACTAGCCAAGTAGGCAACCTGGTGTTTAAAACTAGCCAATTTCACCATCTGCTGTTAAAATATAGCCTAGAGTGCCACCTGCTGTTAAAAATTAGCTTAATGTGCTGTTAAAAACAAGCCTAGAGCGCCACCTGCTGTTAAAAACTAGCCTAGAGCACCACCTACTGTTAAAAACTAGCCTAGTGTTCTGTAAAAAAATATCCTAGAGTGCCACCTGCTGTTAAAATCTAGCCTAGTGCGCTACCTGCTGTTAGAAAGTTCGATTCAAGAGAGAATAGCGACGTATTTTGAAATCTTGAAAGCTTGCAATGACATTGCCACAGCTAGATATACAGCAACTAGAGGTACAAAGTAAAAGCATTTAGTATTATTGTGTTGTAATTATTGTTCTGTAGCTACTTCTAACAACCCAAAACCAGCAGAGTGGATTTAGCTGGTGAAATATACACAGATGGAAATGTAAACAGATTGCTTTCTTGTTGGTGTGCCGTGTTTGTCTAATCAATGTCATTAACCTCATAGATATGCAAATACGAATGTTAAGCCAGGATTTATTGTGTGCAATCTTCGATACTTACAGCAAAGATTAAATAAATAATTCTAGGAAATGTACTAACAATGTGAAACAAACAACAAAATATCCCTGGATTATACCTGGCAATTGGCTACAATGTAAATATTTAAATGAAAGAAGGAATTAATATAAATTGTCCATTTTCCCTCAATTTGGTCTATGATAAAATGTTTGCATATTGCAATTAAATTGCTAAAAATAACAATAAAACACAATTATATTCAATATAAATAAATTTTAAATAGTATTTAAATGAGCAAACATAAATATGAATACAGTAATAAGCAAAATATTACTTTTATCATCAATGAAATTAATGACTTAATATGGCAACAGCATTAAAACACACATATTATCATATCATTTTCAATGTCATAAAACTGTAATAACTTGTTTGACATGTCAAACAAAATGAATTGCAGATAAACAAATGTTTCAAAGTACCCTGGCATGTTTGTATATGTCCACACAGGAGTCGTTGGTGATGTTCTTGGAGCAGATTATTTCACAGTGTCTTTGAAGAGCATCAAGTTGGAAGAACTTGGCTGCAGACAGGAGCTTTGAAGCAGAGTGAGCATCAATGAGCAAAACATATCAAAACATTTGTTAGGTTTACAATCAAGAGCTAACTTAAATTAGAATGAATAACCATGTGCATTAATTTACATTACTTCTACATACAAGAGAGTTTCCATTTGCTAAATATGGAGATAAATGAAAGATTTGAGCATTGAGAGGGCTTTCTGGTACGAGCATGAAAAATCCTCTAATTCATAACATTCAACATTACCTCAAGTCATCATTTATAAAGTCATCACAAGTGTGTTGATGAAAGAGACTTTGGGAATTATGAGAATAAAGGATGTTTAATACCTCCATAATTTCAGTGTTCCTGATGTGCAGTGACTCAGTGCCGCCACAGTAGAGGTACTGCATTACCAGCTGAAAAAAACAATGAGATGTTCTCAGACTTCCAAGAAACATTTGAGGACAGATGAGCTTAGCACCAGTCATAACTATACCAACACATTTTTGTCATTAAGCTGAAAAGGGCTGACAGAAATGGGAATTAGCGTATTGCAATGTGACTGTAATACCGACATGAGTTTGAGTGGGATTTATGAGTCAGGAGTTTCCAACCTGAAAAATGTTGTACTTGACGTGACTGATCTCGATGCATGTGTTCTCCGCCGCTGGTCTGTTAGAGAGCAGAGACTTAAACCTGCAGGTCAGAAAGAGATGAAGAGACTCACAGACTTCCTTTATAAGTGGTATTACTACAAAGATTTACTGAGAGCTCAGTAAAAACCCTCATAAAATTTTATAACACTATGAGATCTAGAGTAAAGCAGTGATGCGGAATTGAGTTCTGTTGCAGGTACAATAGATGAGCACGCTGTGATGTCATCACACACTATAATGAGCTCATGAATATGAATAAGTTCATGCAGACATCCTCGCCAGACCATCATTTTGTGTGAATTACTATTCTAGTAGACCTGGCAGATTTAGAAAAGGTCTTGTGTTTGCTCAGATATTCTTTCTCTAACTTCTATTATTTAAATGATATGTTGAGATGAAGTACAGCCAAACTGACAATTGTCAAATCTTGACATATAGATGATGGATGTGTCAGTGAGTGGATGGACAATTGATATGTGACAGCTGGATGGATGGATTGATGGATGGATGGATGGAGAGAAGACAGATGAAAAGATGTATGGAAGAATTGACGGACAGTGGATTAATAGAGGAATCACAGATGGAAAGTTGAATGGATAGATGGATGGATGGATAAATGTTAAAAAGGATGAAAGATAGATGGATGGATGGATGGACGGACGGACGGACGGACGGACGGACAGACAGACGGACAGGATAGATAGATAGATAGATAGATAGATAGATAGATAGATAGATAGATAGATAGATAGATAGATAGATAGATAGATAGATAGATGGATGGATGGATGGATGGATGGATGGATGGATGGATGGATGGATGGATGGATGGATGGATGGATGGATGGACAGTGAGACGACAGATGGACAATGGATATATGACAGCTGGATGGATGGATGGAGAGATGACAGATGAAAAGATGTATGGAAGAATGATGGGTAGATGATTGATTTATAGCTGAATGGATGAAAGATGGATAGACTGACGGACAATGGATTAAAAGAGGAATGATAAATGGAAAAATTATTGGATATATGACAGATGGATGGATAAATAGATGTTGGATGGATGATAGATGATATATATATATATATATATATATATATATATATATATATATATATATATATATATATATATATATATATATATATATATATATATATATAGATGGATAGATAGATAGATAGATAGATAGATAGATAGATAGATAGATAGATAGATAGATAGATAGATAGATAGATAGATAGATAGATAGATAGATAGATAGATAGATAGATCTAAAATGAATATATAAATGAAATGAATTTATAAATAATTAATTTAATCTTATATATAGATATATGCGTCTAAAAGAGTATGCGATTTTAAGTTATCTTGAGTTATTTTTGCCCATGAGCACAAAAGACATTTTTAAAAATAATATCAAGAGCTAAAATTACAGTGAGTTATTACCTACAGAATATTATTAGAGTGCTTTTAACGTGAGCCAACTAATCTGAGCGTATGCACTAAAAGTAGAGAATAGCTGGTTCCTCCCACGTTCTGCTCGGTCATAAATTCAAGCACAAAAACTCAAACCTTGGCGAGGCAGTGAAGAGCAGCACTTTATGGGCATAAAAGGGCTTTCCTTCCACCAGAAACGTCACATCAGACATCTCTTTGTTATTGAGAAAGTGTGGGTCTGTAAGATGGTACAAATCAAACAGAATCGAGTCCCCAAGTCAGACATTCAACATAACACAGCAGGGATTACACAGGCGTCTTCATTATTTAGTAGTAGTGGCATGTCTTACATTTGACAGGCTGTCATCAACACAAGAAAGAGAATGAAAGATGTCTGTTTTATAACTCTATGCCTTGCAATAGATTAACCAAAGCCTAGATGGCACTAGTGTTCCTCTAAAACCATCAGTCAAATTAACTAAAAATGGAAACTAAACTAAGACTAAAAATATGCTGTAATTGAACTTCTTTTGTGTCTCCTGAGTAAAATGTCATCGAAAGGTTTCAGTGAATGGATTTAATGCTTTAAGTACACCCCATTATTCTTTGCCAGTGATTACCTTTCGTGTAGTTTGTAAAATAGCTGTTTGCGAATGGAAAGCATCAAAGGATCAAAGTGCACTATAAATTAACCAAGCTCTATTGTTTGCTTAATATTGCTCAGTTATTAATATTGTTAAGGCCCGCTCGCACCAAGCACAATAACTACAAAGACGACGATAAAGACGATGTTCTAAAAAGTATTCTGAATCTAAAACAACAGCAGAGTTCAGACCACAAATATAATGATAAAGATGTAGAGAAACAATAAAATGGAGATCACTTTCAGAATGATTTTTTTCTCAGCTAATAAACACTAAAACACAGACAGCCTGTCGGAATACACTGAAATATCAACGGTTTGAGCAATCTAATAGCTATAGGCAAACTAAATGCGATGGTTCCAAAAATTTGGCTTTGGCAAACTGCTGAAACAAACTCAAAATGAACTTCGTTTGGAACTGATTTGATTCAAAATTATGTCATTTCAGTATGTTCTTCAATTTCATTTGAAGAATACCAGAGCCTTAAAGCTATAGATGACATTGTGGAGAAGCTGTTTGATTTTAAACCCTATTTTTAAGGATTATTTAAAGAAAACGACTATCTAAAAAACTATTTCCCAAATGGGAAAGAATAATCAAATTACATTTTAACATAGAAAATTAAAGTGCAAAAATAAAGCACCTCTTTCATCCAGAGCTACTTTAAGGAACATTTCATTGAATCCTTTGATAATGTTGGGGGAAATAGTTTGCTGTTTTTATTACACTACACTGACTGCGAGAGCTAAATTCATTTATTATATTATTTATTCATTCTCCTCTGACTTAGTCCCTTTATTCGTCAGGGGTCGCCATAGCATAATGAACTGCCATCTATTCCAGCATATGTTTTACACAGCGGATGCCCTTCCAGCTGCGACCCAGTACTGGGGAACACCCATACACTCTCACATTCACACTCATACACTACGGCCAATTTAATTCACCTATAGCAGATGTCTTTGGACTGTGGGGAAACTGGAGCAGCTGGAGGAAACCCACACCAATATGGGGAGAACATTTTAATAAGATTAATTATTTGAAAGATTTACTGGTCAGACTGATACAAGAAGCACACGGGACATCTGCTGGTTACATGGAAGTAATGCATAAACTAAAAATGAACCAATTTTTATTGGTTTTAATTGACTAAAACTTCATGTATGTTAAGCTACTTTGACAATCTACATCATTAAACGTGCTTTAGAAGTAAAGATTAATAGTTTGTCAGTGTGGACGGAAGTTTATTTATTGTAATATTTATAGTTGTGTTTGTTGTGAATAGGCCTTAAGAGTAGGAATAGGACAATAGCCGGTTTCAAGATTAACCACAGTTTGGAAAAGTTATGGGCTGTTTGTCAATATGCATTCATCAGCGTTCTGTTCATCATCAACCGCAAAAGTTCAGTTCCAAAACTTAAGACCACAAGAATGGAGGATACTGTGATGTTCCTGGATGTGTTCTTGGTATTGACGATCCATCAATGCAGACTTGAGCACCAAACTCACTATAGAAGTCCGAGAAGTCAGTGGGCTGAATAAAGGAGGTGGCAAAGCGCAGCATTTTATATACATTTATTTTTAAAGTTAAGAGATATAATTAATTTATTTCAGGAGTTTTCCCAAATGAGATGGTGTAAGTAAACATTACCATAAAAATCTTAATAAAGGCATAAACACTTTAAGGGTGTTTATTAGCTGAAATTCCTATTAAAATGTGATTTGTTTGTATTGTGCAAAGTATATTTGTAAGGATTTTGTGCATGTCATTTATATTGAAAAGGGAAAAAAATAAATAAATCGTTGTATAAATGCTGTACTGTTTAAATAGTTTTCCATTAAAAATGCGAGAAGGTCTGTGACCATCAGGAAGAACGCAGCATCTCATTTCTCAGAGGTTGTGTTCTGTGTTCTCATGGTCTCCTAAGTTCGTTCTTCCGAGGTGACCAGGCAAGGCCAGTCTCAACAAGAGTGCAAGTCTGTTCTCTGCGTTCTTAAAACTGAAAAACAGCCATGTTTTAAAACCGCTAAAATTTTCTCTTATACCTTTTCTTAGATATATGTAAGTTTTTTTTATTATTTAAATCAAGGACAACTAATTTATTTATTTAGGCCAAACAGTATCTCCACGATCAAAGGACCCTCCATGTCAAAAGCTACAGGTCAGCCCACGATTCAGCAAACATTTGAAGAACATATGAAAACATATGCACCAACATCCAAGCATTCTATAGACATGAACAGTGCAGTATTGCATTCAATGGTAAAAAAAATGTTGTTTTCTATCCAGACATTAAAAAAGAAGTTATTTTAGAGCAGTAATCACAAAACCGTGAAGCCATGATATTTTAATACAAGGTCATCATACTGTCAGTATTGTATACAGGCCGATGCCTACATAAGAGCACGTTATCCATTTCTTAATTTCAGCTCTACACATTTACAATTAAATCATCCTTTATATGTTAAATTTGCTAATGCATATATTTTTTTATTCGATTGACAGCCCTAGTCTATAGTTATCATGCTTGGTATGAACAGGGCATCAGTAATGTAGGGGCAGAGAAATCGCATTTGAAGCTGAGATTAATGAAGAGACATGAGCGAAAAACTCACCCAAGCGAGACGTTTGCTTCTTCTTGATCTCGGTGAGTTTGGGGATTGGGAAAGGACCATAGCATTGGGTAAAAATGACTGAGAGCTGCTGGCTGATCACCTCGTTCTGCAGATCACACAAACACATGCTGGAGTCAGACCTTTAAGCCTGTTTTCTAAAAGCAAAACGCATCCAAGCCTATGGTAATACCAACACGCCACTTATGACGAGCGCTGTAATTAGAGGATTTATCATGGTAATTATGGAGAAAGCTGAATCTGGCGTGGCTGACGTTGATTGCCTGTTTGCTCGGAGTCACAGACTGACACGCAGTGATAACAATAATGCAGAGACTTATGAGGGACATTAAATTCTCAAGTGCCGCACATTATTTAAACGATAATGTGACAATAATGCTATATGCTATAGTAGCAGAGCGACTAAAATACATGCCCTCAATCAGAAAATAAGGCACAAATAATATGCTTTAAATTACATTTGCATAAATTTAACAAATTTATAAAAAAAGACCTAAATCTAAAAATATTAGATAGAGCAGAGGAAAACATTTAAATATTTTGGATGTTGTTATTATTATTATTATTTTTATTATTATTATTATTATTATTATTATTATTATTATTATTATTAGAGTGAAGGGGCTAATAAATTTGACCTTAAAATGTAAAAAAAAAAAAAAACTGCTCTTATTCTAGCCGAAATAAAACAAATAAGACTTTCTGTAGAAGAAAAAATATTATCAAACATTTCCTTGCTTTGTTAAACATAATTTGGGAAATAGGGGGGCTAATAATTCTGATTTAAACTGTATATATAAAAGAAATGTTTCTTTTTTAATTAAATTAAATACATTTATGTGCTTAAAACTAAAATAGGAAACCCCAATATAAATAAAAAAAACAAAACAAACATTTTAAGAGAACATAAAATATGAAAATGTAAATGAAAATAACAATCTAAATGAAATCATATTAATAAATACTTAAAGTTTTTTTTAACCAATGCCAAACAAAATTAAAATTAAAAAATTTT
This sequence comes from Danio rerio, assembly GCF_052040795.2. Taxonomy (NCBI): domain Eukaryota; kingdom Metazoa; phylum Chordata; class Actinopteri; order Cypriniformes; family Danionidae; genus Danio; species Danio rerio. The sequence goes on from NC_141024.2 coordinate 12,369,901, forward strand.
GTTTCGTTAATTGAAATAAAGCAGGAATGAGGTATTAGATTAAAAAATAATAATAATAAACAAAATCTAGAAATTTGCATTAATGAAATTAAATTACCACAATTATAACTGTATAAAATGTAGATATAAATACTTCATTCATTTAATAAAAAAAAAAAAAACTTAAAATAAACAAAAAACTACAAAGAAATCAAGGCTGAATAAAAACAAAAAGATAAGCAACAAGTCACAAAACAACTAAAGCTAAATAATAAAATATGAATGAGTTCTAGAATAGCAGATGGAGAAATGTAGGTGCTCTGAATTTAAATTTGAGCAGCAAATAGATTAAAGCTCAACATGATGAATGAGTTGTGATATGATCAGATCAGGCAGCAAATAAAGCACTGATACTGGATCAGTCAGTATCAGATAATTGAGAATGGACCTTGCTGGCTCGAAGGATCTGGAACATGAGTGGCAGTCCGTGTGTGATGAGCTCTTCTGTGTACTCGTCTTCTTTAATGCAACTGAAGTCCTTCAATAGGCCCTGGATCAGTGGCCGCCGCTGCTGCACGAAACATGTTCTCAGAGACTCTAGCCATGTGTGTAGGGTCCACGGTACGCCTGCATATACAAACAATATATCAGATAATGTATGCGGGACACTACATAATCAATCTGTGCAGCAAAACAAAACATTCAACCTGTGATGTTTAATCTACGTTAATGTGATGCATGCTGTGAACATGTTACAGTAAATAGTTTGGGGTTGTTTTTTATGGCACAACATGCAGGGGGAAACGTAAAACTGAAAAATGTGTTATTTTTTGCAGTGCATGTAGCATTTCTTTACAAAGTGACATCATCATCTAGTGACCTGACATGCATAATACTGCATTCTGTGACGTTTTCGGAGACTGATGTGAGCAGGCATAATTTTGACATCCTCTTTGTTCGTTGTCTCTATCTATAGCAAGATATTTTTGGTTTTCATTATTTGATAATATTTCTTGGGTTAAAGCTTGGAAGTTGACAAATAAGTTTTGTATAAATAACTAAATTTAATTGTTTTGGAAAGATTTAAACTTGATATTTCATATATTTGTGAATTTTGTGGTCAAGAAAAATAAACAATTTAGCTTTTTTATTGTATTTACTCAAGAATATTTTGAAAAGATTTAAAATTGTTTATTAACAAAAATGAAGCATAAGACAGAAATTAGTTTATTTGATGTACTGTTTTATTCTGATAACGAGAACTTTAACTGTAAGGGACAACATGTTTGTTTTTGTTTATATTGTTAGAAAAATACCAAAGGGAAATTTTGTTTTCAGTAAATAATAGTGGTGTAAATATACAATAAAAAGATTACACAGTCAAACAATACAGTAAAAACTGAAACAACTGCTATTTAAGATAAAATCTATTTCTCATTTCTTTAAATGTAAAAATATCGAACTTAGTTTCATATTTGTGGCCTTCACAGAAATAAGAAAATGCACACTGAAACCATAAAAGAAACCACAGTCAGATAAAAAAATAAAGTAAAAGCTGAAATATTGAAATAATTGAAATAAATACTCATTTAAAAATATTATTTATTATGGCGAAGACCATAAGCAATGAGCAATATTATATGAATACATATTGATTATTCACTTTCATTTTTTATTTATTTATCTTTATTATTATTATTTATTTATTTATTTAATTTTACTTATAGGCTGTTGAGGGAGGGAAGTGTTTATCTGGGGCAAAGTTAACAACAACATGCAAGGATAATTATAAAATGAATGTTGTAATTGGTTTTCCATGTAGAAAACCTATAAAAGAAATCTGAAATATAAAAGTAATAATTTCATTTATAAATAAATGGTAGTGTAAATACTCAGTGTTAGTGGAAAAACGTGATGTTAAGGGATAGTGACAGGCAGAAAAAAAGACACTCATAGTTAACCAGCAACTAAGGGCTTCAAACATCTTTCAAAGGCAGTCTTTCAAAGATTTGATGCCACTAACCTGGTAAACTTTGGCAAGAGATTAGTTCAACCTCAGATATAAATAAAGAAAATCATATTAACTTCAGTGGTCTGATTGAATAAAAAAGTCTTTGTGCCTTTACTTCTTTTATCATGGCAGGTATTATCATTTTATAAACGTGATCTGAGGCTGAGACTAATGGCAGCATGTCTGTGGTGATCGTGCAGTGTTTTTACTAACCCAGGCTGCGGATGTCTATGGTAATGTCCACATGGCCGTGTTCGGCACTGTGGTACATGGCCTCGCGGAGGGCTCTTAGTTTGGCCTTGCCTGTCCGGAGGGTGCCTTCATTCTGTGGCGCTCTCCTCTCCACGGCCTCCGAACCCTCAGCCAGCATCTCCTCCAGAGACAACACGTCCCCCTTGTCCTTCTCCACCTGCGACAGAAGCTTCCGGAAGACGTTCCTGCAGGACCAAATGTACCAAACAAAATCAGTTGGGTAAATCATAATACAAATGTGAATTTAAACACATAAAAAGTATAACAGCACAATAAAATGAAAATAAACGAATCAATAACAAAAGTGTATAAAACAAAGTACACTTAAAGTCTTAGGGCATGATTTATCTAAAATAATAAAAATAATAATGATAATAATAATAATAATAATCATAAAAATAATCATAAAAATAATAAATATTTTGCTTTGTTAAGTTGTTTAGTTTTTACAAGCATCTTTGTATTTGAGGTATTAGAGTAGGCAGAAACAACAAGTAATAATTTTTTTTTTTTAATTATTTGAATATATCATTTTTGGTTTATCATACAATCATTCTGGTTTGCTTTTGTTGTTTCTTTTTTTTTGGCAAGATCTAGCAAAGCAAATGAGTCAATGACTTGAGAAATGTTCTATAATAATATGTATAATTCTATAATAATATATATATATATATATATATATATATATATATATATATATATATATATATATATCAAATAAATGCTTTCTATTATGAAGTTTCTATTCTATTCTATTTCTATTATCTATTATGAAGTTTCTATTAAACAATTAGGTCCATACATATTCTGACATTTTTGACACAATTCTAATATTTTTGGTTCTATACACCAACACAATGCATTACAAAATTAAACAAACAAGATGTGCTTTAACTGCAGACTGTCAGCTTTAATTTGAGTTGCTCAAGAGGCCATACAGAGCACCATCAGGCATGAAACTCAGTGTCTGGTGATGTCTATGCGTTTAAAATTTCAGGCTGTAATTGACAGCAAAAGATTTACAACAAAGTATTAAAAAGTGAAAGTTTGGTTTATGATTATTATTCTGTCCAATTACTTTTGGCCCCTTAACAAGTGGGAGGTACATATGCAAACTGTTGTAATTCCTACAGCGTTCACCTGATGTGGATGTAAATACTTTAAAATTTAAGCTGCCAGTCTGCAGTTAAAGCACATTGTTGGTTTAATTTCAAATCCATTGTATCGATGTATAGAGCCAAGAATGTTAGAATTGTGTCAATGTCCAAATATTTTGGACTTAACTGTATATCAGAACATTTGAAAGGAAATGTCTTATGGTTTCATCCAAAATATTATAAACAGTAATCATTTTTTGACCAAATCGGCTTGATTTCTAAAGGCTCAGAAAACTACATTGGCTAAAATATATTGAAATACGTGTCTGCTCTTTTATAAACTAATAATATATTACAATACTTACTGTGTTTGATCAAATTAATGGAGCTTTTGTGAGCATAAAAGACCTACGATAATTCATTTTATAAATTATATACTTATCATAGCAAGAGTAAACAAGTTTCATTTATGCATTGACTACCTCTTTTAAGAAACATTAGACTGTCAAAAGTAAAACAGTCTATTTCAGCCAAAACCATTAACCACAAGGATTACTTGCTTGCAATCAGTGGATTGATGAGTACAAAACAAAGAAAAAAACAGCCTTTATAAAAAACTGTGAGCTTATCTTTTATGTCTTCCATTTATCAATGCATTCCAGTGCGTTTTTTTTCCCTGCTTTGCCGCATTTTCAAAGTCTTTGTAAGCTCAGAAAAGTTCCAGCACTCTACGACTCATCTAATATGCATAAACAAGCAATCACTGCGGCATGTAAAGCTGCAAACAACTCTACAACTTAAAGCCAAAGACATTCGCTTCTGGCTCAGACAACACAACATGTCCCAAATTGGACGCCCCTTTATAACGAATTGCCTTAATAGTGCAGATGTGGGAGAGTTGGCCATCGAACACACTGGATTCTCATTCAGACGTACTGTATGTGGTGTGAATTTCAATGAGCGTCCATTATGCAGCGCTGGCCATAGGTGAGACTCAATGAATGAGAGCGCAGTCATCCATACAGTTCAACCGGCCACCGAGAGTGATGTTGTGGTAGTAAATTACACAGGATTTTGCGGTCAAATGCACCAGCTCAGCTTTTATGCGTGCCAATAAAAACACATCAGGGGTTTCGGATCTGATAAATTAAGTTTCTGCAGTCAGAATGATGTATAAGAACACGGAAATAATGATATGTGGTGACAAATGTGTCAATGGACTAATGAAAGTTGGGTTGGTGGTGAATGTGCCGTGGCTTTATACACATCATATGCTGGTAAATCATTGGCTTTGTGGTACTTTACCTGTGTCCATGTGCTGCTGCAAGGCTGTACGAGTTCATTTCACCCAGTGGACCGGAGGAAATGCCATTCCGGTAAGTGGTGCCAATCAGAGGGTCTGCTCCTCTTTCCAAAAGCAAACTGACCAGCTCGAAGTTGCCTGATAAAACACAATTTATATTGAATACATTTTTGTTGACACTTTTATTGCAAGAAAGAGACAAGCTATTAAGATCAGCGTAGAGACACTGCTGTTTTTGATGAGTAGAGTATAAAATATGCCTCATGTGAATGGATTTCAAGGCAAAGGGTGTCTGATTTTGTAATAAGATTATGACAGCAGGGCTGCTGTGTGTTGATGAAGAGCAAAATTGTTGAATATTTCAATAAATGTGTGGAAAAATGCTTTTAGTCAATCGTATGTTTATAGTGCAAAAGTGTGAACGTTTATTTCATAATATCAAGTGATACACATAAATAAATAAAAATGAATAAATAATTAAATAAAAAAATATATTGATTAAAAAATATTGTAGTCGATCAAAGTAAAATAAATTGTCCATCATAATAATACCAATATGTATTATTGTAGAGAGAGATAGAGAGATAGAGAGAGAGAGAGAAAGAGAGAGAAATAGAAGTATTGAATAAATATTTAAAACTGCTTAAATACATGTCTAAAAATTATTATATTTTAGTCAATAATCTAAATATTTATAAGTAAATGAATAAATAATTTTTATTAAATTTTTTAAACAATTTAATGTTATTTTTGTTCATTAAAATCATGTAACGTAACACATATATAAATAAAAGTGAATAAATAATGAAATAAAAATAACATTGAATAAAAATTATTTATAACCTTTAGTCAATAATAATCATGTCAATATGTTGATATGAATTCATTAATAAAATTGTTAAGAATAAAATTATGATATTAAAAACAGATAATTTTATCAATTATATTCATGTCAATTAATAATAAATAATACAAAACAGTATATTATGAAAATGTTAGAAATGTCTGTTTGGCCATTCGCAATCTTTGCAATCAATAAATCAATACACAAAGTGCAATACATTTTTAATTACTGTATATTTGATTATGTTACCCATTCCTTTTGCCAAATCCATAATGAAACATTAAGTTGGTCAAGTTTTGTGCTATTTATCCTCTTTTGTTTGGTTATCTAAGCTCCTCAAGCTACAATTCCCTCATTCTAAAAAAAACAACAGCATAAATTTAAAGACAGAAGTCATTTATCTCTTTTGACCTGTTCGATTATAGCATACATGAGTCCTGAAGAAGAAATCTCTGATATTGAGATGTTACAGAAAAGCTTATTTATTGACTCATTTATTCAGATGGTCTAGCAGGACGTCCCCAGATTGATTTGCTAATGTAAATTAGCAGGCTGTCCACATGGAGTAATGAGAGGAAAGCGTTTCTACATTAGAAGGAAAACCCGAATGCTAACACTGGGGGTAATTGACCTAGCATACAGCAAATGGAGCGTAATCAATGAGGCCTGATGAGTTTTAGATCCGATGAGGCTCAAACAATCCTATCCGCAGCCATTTCTGTGGGTCACAAGGGAACAGGCATATGGTTAAACCTGTTTCTAGACATTTCAGCTCAATGGGTTCAGCTTGTGCTCCTTCATTCTCCTCCTCTGCATGAGATGATACCATTTTTTGTGCACCCCATCCGTTTTTATCACACCAAGAAGGTGTCCATTACCAGCCGACTCAAGCCTGAATTACCCGACTCTTCAAGAGTTTGTACGCTAAGTGGGTCAGACAGGTAATTTTCAGCATTATGCTGGAAAACACTTGGCAAATGTAAATGAATATCACTCAGGTCAATTCATATTCATAGGACTGCCACAGCCGGGATTATGAAATCTCATTTGGCACTGGTTTCCATACATCATTCCACCATGTGGACTTGTCACATTCACACAGTGGATGTTAAGGGGGAAAAAAAGCCACTGCCGCTAAGGCTCATTAGCAAGTTTGCAGAGGGCTCTCGAGAGCGAAGCAGCCCCATCAGTCTCTGAATAATACTATTACGCTTCTGGAACCAGTCAGTCCACAAAAGTATAATGTCTTCAGTTTGTCAGCTCACAGTCTGCAAGGACCGTTTTACTGAAATTAGAGGCACAAAAGGAACAGAATGTTACCGTTTTAAAAAAATAGATCCTGGTTGTACACAGCGACATCCTCTAATGCAGCTTAATCTAACAGTCAGTGATTTCACTTACATACTCTCCATAAGTGAATATTGGAGGGTTAGCACTTTTAAAAGTGGTTTATTTACTCTTAAACAGTGAATTTTACAACATTTAAGAACTACATAGTATGAAAATACTGCACAGGCTGTGGGTTAAAGGTGTTAATGCTTTATATAATGTTTCTTGAGCAGACTGATTATTTCACTTTAGGACCTCAATGTATCATCGAGAGCAACAAGTATTTATTTTGTTTTTATTAGTTTTTTTTTTTTTTTTTTTTTTTACTCTCAAAGTTCTGGTAGCCATTCACTTGCATTTTATGAAGCTACTGGAGGAAAAAAATGTCACCTACATTTTTTAGTAGTAAATGATCACTTTTGGGTGAACCAACAACAATCAAAGTCAAACTCAAAGACATTTTTTGGGGCTTTGTTGGAGTGTGTTTTCCCTCTCTGTGTCTGTTACCATTTGTTTGTGCCTATTTTTATGAACTGAACAATTGAGTCTGCGGATTGTCAGATTAGTTACCCAGCAAGCATTTTTTGTTTTTAAAAGATGTCTAATAGATGTCTAAAAGACATCTAAAAATAGTCATATTGGCTAAAACAAGGCTAAATTTGGGCTGTCAGTGAAAATCTAATAGACATCAAAGAATAGGCCAAAACTAGACTAGTCGTCAAATAAAAAGGAATGAATGACTACAAATATAAAGTCTGTCTAATCTGTCTATTTGACGACTAGTCTAGTTTTGGGCTATTCTTAGACATCTGTTAGATTTTCACTTAAAGTCCAAGTTTAGCCTTGTTTAATTCAATTATGTTCATTTTGGAGTGAACTATCACTCTAATGTATTAAACTGCACACTTAAAATGTAGATAGTATTCAGTGCTGTAACTCTGAGAGTATTACCTGAGCTAAAAGTCATTTTTATTTTACATATTTTAATGAAATTACATGCCACTTACTGCGACCCTTAAAAAAACACATCACAATGTCATCAATTAGATTTTGCTGGTTAATTAACCCTTGTGCACTGTTCAAATGTACTAACCTTTTGTTATATTAAGGATGAAATTCACTAAATTAAACTGCATCAGATATATTATTATTCTCAGATAAATACTTTATATATATATATATATATATATATATATATATATATATATATATATATATATATATATATATATATATATATATATTCTTTTTTTTCTTTTTTTGGTCAATCAACCTTAGTCCTGATCAAAACTACTAAAAGTTTTAAAACATGGCAGGATTTTAACTCTTTGATTTGAGTTCACAAATTATGACACTGATTTGGTGAAAAAAACACACACAAATTGACTTATTTTCAATTTAGTTTTCAATTATTTTTCAATAAAAAAGTAATTGTGGACTTTCTTTTACCTTTTATCACAGCATTTTCCCAAAATATGTGTCAAAATGAGATTTGTCACCAAAATCATTCTGCTAGTTGAGTTGTGTTAATATTAGTAACAGTGATCCTGTTTATAAGGCTGTCACTTTAAGATCTAAAGAACAGATCTAATAAAGTGCTGCAGTAATGACGTCAAAACACTGAAAACTAATTCACAGCTGGTTCCCTTGAGATTTTCAGCAAATTAGTCATCAGGGTTTTGACGTCGCTCTGTATACTGATGCACATCTGATTATATCACAACTGGAAATTTTATGTGCGTAAGGTCTTTCAAGTGCAATAAACAATTTCTTTAATTCTGTGCTGCATGAATATACATATAAACAAGCAGGTAATAGTTGTGCATGTACAAAAATGAGAATTTATTTTGTTTTTATCAAGAGGGTATTGCAATATTCTACTACCGTTATATTGTGCAATAAAAATAACCTTAACACCAATAACTACTGCACATATTTCTTTTTCTTCATGTCTGTAGATGCTGCTTAGTTTAATATTTTGCATTTTAATCCACACTTTTCCAGTTTGGCTTCTGCATACGATAACAATTCAGTGTTTTCTGTTACCTGCCGCAGATGCCAACTGTAGAGGCGTCTCCGTGTAGTTCTCTGTGCTTTCCTGAATCGCCCCCTCCACGTTCGCTCGGGCATCCAGCAGAAGCTGCTCAATAAGGTGAAAAAGGCAGTCATTATAAAACAGACTTCAGGGGATTTAACTTTAATATCACCAAGATATCTGTAAATACAAGTGCTGTAATTACATTAAATGAGCCCTGCTCTTTTCATCACCTAGCCAACCTCCAACTAGCAAACATCTTTATGTTAATATCCTCATAACATCTTTCCCTCTTGATGCTTTAAGTGGACGATTTTGTGTCTGCTTTAAAAAAAATGGGGAAAATATATATAAAAATGGTAACTACTGTGGAATGTGTGCTTCTGGGAGATTAAAAATCCACAAAAATATCACCTTGCCTTTCCATTTTTCCTGTAAAAAAGCTAAATAAGTGGGCCTCAGTAGGTCACTGGATTCAGCGCTTCAATCTGAAGATTATTTATAGAGATACACAGTCAATAAACTAGCTTCTATCTTCAAAGCGTTCCTCTTTTCTTCCTTGGCACATATAAAGCCTATTCCTGATAGCAATGGCCATTCCAGTTCCAGTTCAGAACTGGGGCAGCAGCCTAGCATCTAACTTTTTCTTGTGTGCCATTATTATTACGATGGTGGCATCATAATAATAACTGAGGAAAGTGCAAAGGCATCAAATCATTGACAGCGCCACTACCTGAACGACAGGGACGTGTCCGTGTAACACTGCGAATGTGAGGGGCGTCCCCTGCCTGGTGTCAGGATAAACTGAGGGGTGCTTGTGTAGTGAGCTGGGCACCTGGGAATCATATAGGTCAAGTTCAGGGAGAGAAAAAAAAATCAGCCATTATATACCAGAACACTGAACTCCGATTGCGGATTTGCAAGGAGAACAAGAAAGAAAAAAAGGGGGGGAAGGAATGAGTGAGTGAGAGAGCGGAAAGTTGGAAAGTTCTTCCGTCTGGCTGTTTTGTTAATTCAAGCGAAGTGAGAAAGAAAGTGCCAGCGCTTGCTTTTGTTCTCCAAACCCATTTTATTTACTTTTTTTTCCATCCAGCCCACATTAATCATGAGTTTACTTGCGTTTGCTTTGGACAACTTCTACAAGCCCTCTTCGTAATCCTGACCACGGTTAGGATCTAGTTGACGGTTTATAGTATGAAGATTGCAGGAAGAATAAATTGTTGAAACGCTAGAGGTGTAAGTGAGCAGTGACTCATGTACAAAGCACCAAAAAAGCTTGTCTGGATGTAACGCTTACAGCTGTACTGCATGCAGAATTGAGCTCTCTTGTAGTCGGTGGTAAATTATGCAGGCATCTGTTCATTTCTGGGCAAACATGACCTTTTTGGTATGGATCATTTCGAGGTGGGATTCAGGTTAAACAAATGTTTGTGCAAACGATTGGGTAGGCAAATAACTGTACATCTGTCCACTTGATAACAGTGTATTTGAGCTTGAAGCAATTTGTAAAACATGCTAATATCATTGTATTTGCATTTGGTGCTTTGCGCCCAAGTCAAAGACTCTATGCACAGTAAAAGGGCCAAATGAAAAGAACAAAGGGTAAAACAGCACAATAACACATCAGGATACATAGATGAGAGATTTTCACAAAAAAACTCAAAGTCAAATTTCACCCCAAAATAATATTATATTATATTATATTATATTATATTATATTATATTATATTATATTATATTATATTATATTATATTATATTATATTATATTATATTATATTATATTATATTATATTATTAGAAATTACATATATAATAGCAAAAATGACTGATATATTTTTCATAATATGAATATTTATTTTGCTTGTGACATTTCTAAATACTGAATTTAACAAAGTTAATACATATTTATATAAACACTATATAGTTCAACAATATAGCCCTCCTCTAAATATTGAATTCATTTTCAAGTATTTTCCAAGTGATGATTTTTACAGTATTTACTATTATATAAGTCTTTTTTGTACTTTGGTTGGAATTATTGCAGTTTTTCAATTTATTTTAATTATATGAAATTAGTTATTAACTATTATTAATTAAATTAAATATTAATAAAAAACTCCTCTTTACTATGCAGCTTTTGGGAAATATCTAAAAAAGGAAGGCTAAAAATTTTGCCTCTTCAATTGTATGTTAAATAACAATATTTATATTAAATGTACTATATGCACATATACATTATATTATGTACTATAATCTAAATAAAACACTGAATGGGAGTAATTAGACTCATTAGGAATATTTCAAGTTGTAATCTAAGCATTTTACGATAATTTGAATACACGCTTAATTGTCAGGAAACTATAAAGTCACAATGCAAAAAAGGTAATGATGCATAAAGAGAGCTTAATTTTCTTTATGCAACAGGATTTGCATGGTGAAATATGACCTGGAGATGTTCTTTAACAGGTTCAAAACATTCACCTCTGAGGCAAATACATGAAACATGTTTCTTTAAATATAAAATAATGACCTTTAGATTCGCATGAATCAGTGTTGTTAAATCCACTTTTATAACCATGTTTCATGTTTTTAACCACAGTGCTTTGCAATTAGTGTGCCTACATTAGGTCATCATTGCATTTTATTGCACTTTTTTTTAAATACATACATTTGAATATGTTATTTATGTTGGAAATCAACAAAATTCTCACTTGCATCTAATATCCCAAAAAAGCACAACAAAAACCGAAGTAGACACACCAGCACAAACATTACAATCACTATTGCCTTCTACACATTTACATGCAAACAGCATCAGGAGGAGGACCGAGAGATTGGTTAATTATTTTACAGACGCTGTTAGTAAGTTAAATAGAGACAGAGCCACAAAACCCTTTATAATCATCCACCAGTGAATGAATACTGACCTCACTGTTTATGTCAGCTCCAGCGTCCAGCAGCATCTGCACCATGGCTTCATCCCCTCGAACACACGAGTACATCAGAGGGGTCATACCCTGAAAAAGACACACAATCAATGAGTGTACATGCCAACACAGAACATTGACATGCGAACACAGAAACTTATGTCTAAAATGTAAGTTTTCCCACAAGAAAAGTTACTATAGTTACTTATAGTAAGAACCATACTAAAGTAAAGTACTTGAATTAATCTGTTGTGATAAGTCTATAGTTGATATGGTACCACAACAGCTACAGTAATATAAAAATAAATTACCCTATGATATGATGTAGTTTTCTACGACTATATATCATATTACAAAACACCACAGTTAACTGTAGTAAAACAAAAGTATACTACAGTATTCATTACAGTTTATCAGTTTGCTATAGTTAATACTACAGTATGCTGTAACATTCATAACAGTGTTGCAACTACTGTTATATATGCACAGTATATAATAACATTTACTATAGTTTAAAAATACCAAAGTATTTATTATAAATTACTTTTGTATTTCCATGTGGGTCCTCATAATAGTTTTGTTTTGTTGAACTCTTTAATAAAATAATAAAAAAAATGTAATTATGCTGATCAAACAGGAGAATCTGCACACGTGCATGTCTGAAACTACATTTATACTACAGTACATTTCTATACTATATTGCATAATTTAAAAACAACTTTTCTAAGGCGTTTTTGTCTCCATCTCATGAATTATAGGGTCATTCTAAATGCATAATAGTTTGGGAGAAAATGTGTGTGTACAGGATATATACAGTACACTATCTTGCTCAGATATTGCAAGAACAACAATTTTAGTACTGTTGTTTCATCATTTTAAAAGATATTATAGAAAATGCTATATGTCACACTCTTCGCAACAAGGAATTTACCCTTATCTTAGCCAATAAATGTTATTTATTCTTCACAAATATATTTTATTTAAATTAAAGTTTTATTTTTTAATTATTGTTTGGATTAGATGCCTTTGAGGGCCAAATTCGACAGTGGGTTGTATAAAAAGGAAAAAGTTGAAGAATACTGTAAACTGGAATCTATTGACTTTCTATGGATGTCAACGGCTACTGGTTGGCAATTTTCTTCAGATTATCTTCTTTCGTGTTCAACAGAAGAAAGTAACACAAAAGGAACAAAACCCACTTGAGGATGGGTAAATAGTGACAGAATTTTCATTTTAGGGTGAACTATCCCTTTAAGGGTTACTGAGCAAAACAAATCTCTAATAACAGTCTTTTAAGTGTCCATTTCAACAAAGTGAGTGGAACAGCAGTCTTTATGGATGATGCTCAATTAAAGCACATTAAACAGACAACTATATATTCTCTAGACCATCAAATCTACAGCTGCTTTAAAGAAACTCACACACAAGCATTGGTGCATGAAGGCACATTGAGCCTGGAATTAATTAACTGCTTTTTGAATACAGTCTTTGAACAACATACACCATTAATACCCATCAAAGGTAAATTTAGAAATAAATTATTACATGTAAAAGGATTTTACCTTCAAAAACATCAAGCTGTCTAAATACAGTGCTAAAAGATTCACATTACTGATTAAAAATTAGTAGCAAATGTACAAAATACACATGATGTGTAATTAATATTAAGAAAAATCTATAATTTTGTCTATATAAAGTATATATATTTTAAATAAAAGTACTATATCTCTCGATCCTCCATTTGTTACAGTGATCTAAAAGAGATATTCGTCACCCTGCTTCACATTGTGCCTGAAAACCCTCTAAAAACACTTTATTCTGTTACTAAATCGAGAGAGTGCAGTTCTTCAAACAGGTTTCAGCACAAAAATGGAGATTCATTTGTCAGTTGCGTCTCATTTTCCCTCAAGGCTCTTCTTGAAATAACGAGTAGCATATTTGCCGGCGTGATTTGGAAACAGCTCCTCCAGAGTAAGATGAAGCTGCTCTCGACGATTCCCAGCTGGACTCCAACAATTCTCTTTTTGTCGTCTGATTTCGCCTCTGTGTCGCTTCACTTTTACATGTTAGTTTAATCTATTTTGTCAGCATCAGCACGCCGCTGTCATTCTTTACACAAACTGGCTTCTGTATTCAAGGCAGACTGTGACAATAACATGCACTCAGCAGCAGATACGGATGACACTATTTGATTTGTAATGCCGAGTGTCACGATAGTCGCTTCCCAAACAGATCAGCTCAGATTAAAAGCGGTTTTCCTTATTTAAAGGTCATGCAAGTCTTTTATTTATTTGATTAGCCTCTAAATGTCTGTCTTCACACAGAAATGTTTGCTATATTAGACAGAGAAAACAACTGCTGCAGATGTAGGGAAAAACAAATTTTACACTGCCGTTTACATTACTGTAGAAGTGCTGACTAATAATGGATGTTTGGTATTATTTTGGGGAATTTTACATAATTACACTTTGTTATAACATTGTAATTAATTACATTCAATTTAAAATGACTAACATAAAGTGTTACCATATGGTCAAAAGGTGCTGTGCCAATTTAAAGGAAGAATCAAAAATAAAACAAATACAAGCTCCTTATCATATTAGGCTCAATTGAGAAATGCATATTATTTCTCAGAAAATGTCAAACTGCATTAAGTTATTCCATTTCTTTTTAATCAAGCCTATATTTTTTAGTTAGTTTCAAAATTGTTACTTTAAGTGAAGTTTCACAAACTAATTTCGAGAGGAGCATGTGATATGATTGAGCATGACTGGCTTCTCCTCTATAATCAGTAATAATGCAATCAGGGTACTCCAAGCCTATGGATCATTTTCACTCTACTACTCTAACTTCGTTTTGTAAGAATCCCCCCTTCCAACCCATCTCCTCCCTTTTCTCTCTTTTCTAAGGGGGAGCTCTCGAGACCTGATCTCGAATCCTCTTATTTGCTTATTGACCGGTCGAGAGCCTTGGGCTCAAGTATCTCCGAGCTCAGGGTTCTCTCCCGGGACAGCATGCCAAACCTGCTATAAACGCCAAGCATATCTAAGTGGGAACTCTTGAAATTGCCAATGAGTTTGCTTTTCTGTTTAAAACGCAATGGTATGCAGATTTGTTATACACTGTCAATGCAAATGAATTCAATACACTGTAAAAAAAAAAAAAAAAAGCATGGTTCCTCACAATTCATTCATGTCCCAACACGAAACAATTACGTTTCCCGAACAAATCTCCGAAATTGTGTTGTTTAAGCTAATTTTTAATAAGAAGTTAGAACAAGCAGTAAAAATCCTTTTTTTGTGTGTAATATTTGTATAATTTTGTATAATTCCATATATCAAATTAGCCTCAAATGTAAAATCTAGTATATTAAGAACTGAATGGTACATGAATGTCACAAAATGTGTGATTATGTGTGTGTAAATATATGAGTGCCCACCTGTTCACTCATACTGTTAATGCCATCTGGCCCGAGCAGGTTGACTGCTTGCTTGACCAGGTCAGTTCGTCCGCAGTTGAGCATCCGGAAGCCCAGATCCTGCAGGAACTTTGCTTCTGTGGACGCAGCGTCCAGTTTCCGTGTGGCACAGAAACAGTCGTCTGCTCTGTGGAATAAAGGAAATATCAGTCCAAACATTATGAACAGTGCTTACTCATTTACTTAACACACTTATAACAGGTATTTTATTTTCTTTAGATGTGGCTTGGCTAATAGTTTGGAATAATTTATAAAAAAATTCCTTTCCAGATTATATTAAAACATTACTTAACAATTCATATGAATGTTAAACTCTACGCACACACTAAAAATACTGAATATAATATAACAACACGAATCAATTAAGTTAACATAATAAATTTAAGTGGATTGAACACAAAACATTTGCAAATAATTTGATATGTTTTCTTTAGAATTATTTTCTAGATTATATTAAAATATATAAATATATTAAATTATATATATATATATATATATATATATATATATATATATATATATATATATATATATATATATATATATATATATATATATATATATAGTTGAAGTCAAAATTATTAGCCCCCCTGAATTATTAGCCGCCCTATTTTTTTTCCCCAATTTCTAAACAAAATAGTTTTAATAACTCATTCAACTGATTTATTTATAATCTTTGCCATGATGACAGTGCATAATATTTTACTAGATATTCTTCAAGACACTTCTATACAGTTTAAGGTGACATTTAAAGGCTTCACTAGGTTAATTAGGTTAACTAGGCAGGTTAGGGTAATTAGGCAAGTAATTGTATAACAATAGTTTGTTCCGTAAACTATCGAAAACAAATATAGCTTAAAAGGGGTAATAATTTTGACCTTAAAATAGTTTTTAAAAAATTTAAAACTGCTTTTATTCTAGCCTTAATAAAGCAAGACTTTCTCCAGAAGAAAAAAAATTATCAGACATACTATGAAAATTTTCTTGCTCTGTTAAACATCATTTAGGAAATATAAAAAAAATAAATAAATAAATCAAAGGGGGGCTAATAATTCTGACCTTAACTGTATATATAACTGTGTATATATAATGGCATTTATGAATTACATATACATTAAATTTGATAACTGTGTATTAATGAATTGCAGTTATTGTCCATAATATATAATGTTAGTGTTTTATATATAGTAATATAATTGGTTTTAAATAATAATACACACATTGATGCATATACACAAATAAATATTATTAAACATAATAATTTTTAAAATTAATAATTATTAAAAATTATTATATAATTCAAAAAATCATTAAATATGTAAATTGTTTGTTTAAGATAATTGTAAATATGAATTATATATTGCATAATATAAATGCACAGATTATTTTCCATTTTTGAAATGTGTATGTGCTTTTCAAGTATAACAATATTATTACAGTAGAACATAATGTACACTTATTTCTATTTAATAAAAAAAACAAAATATAACAATATAATTACTTCATCTAAAACTATTACTATGTTCAGAACAAAAATATGACTAGTCTGGCCAGAGCTGAAGTCCTGTTGTTTGTTTGCCAGGATCGTCTCCATCTATTAAGATAACAGCATGCTCCTAAAAACAACTATGCAACAAGCCACTTTCATAGCACTCCAAACCCTGTCACCAGGAAACTAGAGCTGCATAAGAAGTTAAGAGGACTTTGTGCAATTCTCTAGGGATGCATTATGAGTACATGATGTTTATTTGTTCTGTCCTAAAATGCATGACTAACTGGTAATTAAATCTACATGCGCATGTGTGTATGCCACTTATGTGTTTGTGCATGCACAGAAATGATGTTACAATCCAGACATACTTGAGCTGCCGCGGCTCACAGTCCACTCCGGGTAACAGCAGTCGAGCCGCCTGTCGAACATCATCACTGTCCACTGAGAAGCTTCGGCGGTGTTCAGTGTGAGCTACGGCCACCCGGATCCACTCCATAAGTGGAGGCAGTACCAGGAACGGCCTGTAAGGGCAGAACAGTGACATTTATTATTAGGGAAACCATATAATGTAAAACTATTACTTTCTACTCCTCTATTATGCTATTTTAAAGACTGAACTGGAAGTTGCTACGACTTTTAGTTCAGTATGATGATGTATTTCAAATTGAAACTGAATATTGAGTAGGGGGCGGGGCTTTCTTTATAGCCAACATTTCCTTGTAGCAAACTCAAGGTAAGAAAGGAGTGATTAAGAATGCTGTGGCTGAAGCTGTCAAACTGACGTCAGAGAAGAACCACGACTCCAAACGTGGAAGCAAATTGTCAGACTTTGATTAAACATTACCAAAACAAACTTTTTTCTTCAGTGGATTAACTTACATAAGACTAATTATTCACCTAAAGAATAAAAATGTTCACTAGCAAACATTTTAATTTCACACAGATTTTAAAGGTTGCTAATTTTGCTTTAAAGTTCTCCTACAAAAACGCTATCAATTATTCAATACCAGGAAACACAATTTTAGTTTTATAACATATATTGCAGTATCTGCTCATTACTGAAATGGTTTGTTCAAGGATCTACCAACTTTGCCTACTTTGCTCTGATTGGTCAAGATGGTTTAGCCTGTTGTGATTGGTTTATTTCTTGAAGCCCATGGTAAAAATCCAATGCCATATCCAAAAATAGCCATTTCCAAGGGCTTTTTATAGAACCCCATTTCAACTTAAACTTGAGAACTTCAATTTTTGCTATTAATTTACATAACATCAACATTTTAGATGACTCGAAATGCTTACCACTGAAGTCGGGTTTAACGTTTTGAAAAACAAAAATAACATTATTGTCTCTCATTACTGATTTCTTATGCATTCAAAAAACAATATCAGACAACATGACTTTATGATTACAGGTGTTTAGTGTTTACAACAGTGATGGCACTGATTTTACTATATCAATTCAACGCCAGGTCTTCGTCCTTTAGACGTGCATGTGTAACCCCGCCAGTACTACTTCTCCGCCCTACAACCCGCCCCGAGCTGGTATCAACCCGGCGACCTTCCAAATAAGAATGTTGCTCTAACAAGGAGGCAAAAGACGTCGCTAGAGCACCTTTAGAGGTCAGAGGAGTGAGGTTTACCTGCACAGCACCTACTAGCTGGCCTCCGTTACACTCATTCCCCTAAATCTCACTCCCATTCGGGTCACGGCACTAATGCAACCCCGCCAGTCCTACGCCTCCTAACCCGCTCCAAGCTGGTATCGAACCGGCGACCTTCCACATTTGAGTCAGTTGCTCTAACAAGGAGGCTAAAGACCATGGCCTCTAGCATTTGTCGCTAGAGTACCTTTAGACGTCAGAGGAGTGAGGTTTACCTGCACAGCACCTATTAGCTGGCCGCCGTTACACATGAACAACGCATTTACTTTTGAAGTGCAAACCGAACTCTTCCAGGTCTAAGTTACAACGACAGACATTGTTTGAGGTCAGCCAATGACGATTATAGGCTGCCATTATGTGCATTTGTTACAAGCCTAAACTGGTTTGTGCAGAAAGACTCAATTTACTGGCGACTCAATTGCTTCTTTTGAGAGGTAATAAATCCATTTATCTGCACTTTGATCCTTAAAACCGCAGACCTTTTACATACACAAACAGCTCCATTACACACGACATAAATGGTAATATCTGAGAAAGCAAACGGTGCACTTTTAGTAAATTCTTTAACTAAAAATGTTCTTTAAAGTAAAGCATTTTTTTAAAGTAATAATCTTCAAGATTTTATTTTGGTCTACCAATTTATTTTCTGTCTAATCCTTCAGATCAGCTTTTTTTATTATTAAAAAACAAATCCAGTTCAATGAGAGTCAGCGTATGCTTGTTTCTTCTCATAACCTTTAAAAGTTTCAGTTTTGATGGACACCTCTGTTTGCATGCAGCTTTTGGATACTATAAAGGAAGCTATCATAAGCTCTCTGGCAAGATTACAGTTGCTGTTAATTACCAGAGCTAAGCTGTATCTAATTAGCGTGCAAAATATGAAAGACCTGTTGCCATCCTGACAAGTTTTCAGTCAGAAAAAGAAACCTGAAGCTGCTCGTTACCAAGAATACACTCTCACGCCAAACAGATTAATCATTAAGCGGCTGCAAAATATACTTCCGTTAAACTTTCTCAATGTGCCAACCACCAGTTTTACATATATAACACTCAGAACTATTCAAAGGTTAAAGAACATGAGGACGTTGACAACTACAGTGAGTCATGATGATCAGTCATTGTGCGCTGAATTTTTTTCCTCAAGCATTTCCGATGAGCATATCCAGATATTTTTAACCTAGTCTTGACAGGTTGTTGTAGATAAACATGCTAATAATATCAGTTATATATGACTGTATTGGAAAAAAAACAGTAGAAAGTGTAAAATGGGCTTAGTTTATGGCTTTCAAGTGTGAAAAAAGTGACTTCACAGTTTTTGTCCGCCTACACAACAGGATTGTCTTTGTCAAACTTTTCCACACACCCTTCTGTGCTAAGCTTGTTATCATAATTTACACATGAGAGTTTTTTTTTTGCACACACACTTAGATGTAAATACAAAGACAACAGCATTTGACCAAATAATGAACCAGACCAGAAGCATCAATCCTCATCCTGAACCCTCTATCTTGATCTAATTGTGTTTCCTGTGACCTGCGTTTCACAGCTAGCTTTGCATAATCCACAATGTTCGTCCCCGGACACCTTCCCACCGCAAGAGAGCTTGCCAGGAATCCCAGCTCCGCCAAAACAAACCGCAAGGCCTTCTCTGTTTCTCATGTGCCTGAATAATGTGCTTCATAACTCCCCTCCCTTTGAAGAAATGTTTGGAGGAAAAGGATGTAGTTCTCATTCCAGCTGTTGAAAAGGGAAGCCACATCTGGTTGGAAAGTACTGTTGGTTTTTTTGTTGTTGCGTTATGGATTTTAACATCTATGGAAGGGAGTTTTTCTATAATACGGCTATGTGCTTGCAAGAGATCACCTGGAAAATATTGTGGTATTCATAAACATTTTACTATGATACATAACACTGACTTATGGAAATAATTAACCATTCAGAGTTGTTTGATGGGAGAACAAGTACAATACGATGATCACCTCAAGCCACTAAGGTCAAGGTTTTAAAAATTATGTATAGTTCATTTAATAATATAAACGCAGCCTTGGTGAGTAAAAACAGACATGTATTAAATACAGCAGTTATATATTTAATTTAATACATGTATTAAAGGTCCCATGAAATTAAAACAAAGTTTATTAGATGCTAGTATTAGTATATTGTTAGTTCATAAAATATCTATAAGCTAGTGGGCTCTAAAGCAGTGACGAAATCCACGTAAACATGCAAAGCTTGTAGTTTGTCACTTCCATCTAAATGTATCAACGGTTTTATTCACGTCAACCCATACTGCAGTTTCTCATCAAATCATAACCAATCAAATGTTCTTAAGTATCTGACATGCTCTGCCCCCTTCAAGATGCTGCTAATTTAGTTTTCATTTGATACACTTAAGCTCAACCACTCTCACTGGCAGAGCTGTGATAATACACACACTACACTATATCCCTTTCTTTGTGTTTTGTTTGATATTATGCCAAACATCGAATAAAAATGCATATTTCAAAGCACTTAACGAGACATTCAAACCGTGATTTACAACTGTTTTAATTTATTTACACTTCTGAATTGCATTATGGTACCGTGATCACTATCCGACAACGTTTGATGTTGAAAGTGTAACATTTTTAACAGTATGAAGTATTTTAGTAGTACTTCATCGTAAATATCACAGAAAAATTCACTAATATCTAGATGCAGACTTGGCTTTGCAAGCTGGGACTGCATATCTCAGACCTGCCACATCATAAAGAAACTCATAAAAGTTTGGAACCACTTCTAAATGAGTAACTAGTGAGAAAATCTTGTGTGAACTATCCCTTTAAGGGACATCCAGTTACATTTTTTTGGCATATTGAGCATTTTAAAGTTGCAAAATCTGGATCATTGCTCAGTTTTGGTGTGGTTCAGAATCCATTCAGACACAATGATATCACTGTGAGGGGTGGGGTTAGGTCTGCGCATTAAAAGGCATTGCATGCAGCTCACCAATACATTCACACCCCTCTCGAAAAATTACTGACTAACCTAGATAATGTATCATTAAAAAAGCTAACAAAACATCAATACAACTGACTTTATTAAACTTTTTAACATTAAAAGATGTCAGGGCAGAGATTAACATTCTCTAATGCAATTCAAAGCATAAATGAATGTAAAACCATCATGAATCAAAAAATACAAACTACTGAATAACTGACCTCAACTTAAATGATCTCAAATATAAGCATATAACCTTGACCAGTATGATAGAAAGTTTCTAGGAAATCCTGCTTGTTTCCTACCTCATTCAGTGTCTTTCACAATATAAATGATGCATTAAAGTATACGCAAGCCAAAAGAGTGATAATTACAGTGTTAGTATGAATGTTCATCCGCCCTAGGTGTATTTTTTCCACTACAGTATAAATGATGAAAGCTTGATGAAATGTCACTGAGCGGATCAACAAAAGTCCACTCGACTGAAGTCTGAAATCTGAAGCCACAACCCTGAACCTCTCCAGACGCTCCTTCACTCTGATCTCTTGTTTTCTTTCTCCATCTCTATTCATCAGCCCTCCACTCATTCTTATTCCTGTCAACACCGACCGTCTGTTTCATTTTTTCTTTCACTCTCTCTTTTAGCTTCTCATTCTTCAGTGAAAATGAAAGAAAGTAATGAATAAAATAGAGCAGAGTCTCCCCAGGGGATGCACCTATACTGTCGAGCACTTCCTGGGCGTTCAGAAAGGGCACTTGATAGGGAAGACATGTCCAGATGGATTGATCAATGTACAGCGGAAGTTCTATGTTACTTTAAAACAATCCATTAACACTTTGCTCCTGCAGGGCTCCACTGTACTTTACTGTGCTGAAACATAGCATCTGGGAATGGGAGTCTACAGCACGTTCTTCTTGTTGTCCGTCAGTGTCAATGCAATTTGAAGTAACTCTGTGGTGATCGCAACACCCTTGGGGATACACTGACATTCAGAACAAGAAGGTAATGCATGAAATGGACTAGACGTCATGCGAAGGAAATGGTGGCACCATCATGTAGCAGGTCACTGGATGTTTTATGACACTGGTGAGATGTGCTATGCATTTGCTGGTGTTTTTCTTCTTTGAAATTCTGCACTCCAGATAAGGCATTGATAACTGCTTAAAGTGAGACACCCCAAAAATGAAAATTCTGTCACCATTTATGAAGATTTCACTTGTTCAAAATATGTTTAAGTTTTTTTTTTCTAGTGAAAAACAAAGGAAGATAAACTAAAGCATGTTTTAAACCTAAAAAAAAAAAATTATTAAGGTTTGGATCCACTTGAGGGAGAGTAAATAGTGACAATCTTGTGTGAAATATCCCTTTGAGGGAAATCATGGTCAATTTTTGCAGCATATTTAGCATTTTCTAGTAGCAAAATCTGGGGCATTGTTCATTTTTGGTGCACATACAGAATAGTTCAGAAACCTTTAAAACATTTTACTTAAGCCTGATTTATATTTCTGCATTGAGTAATCGCCGTAACCCATGATCTAAACCTTATGGTTCGTGAAAGCTGGTGGTCTGAAGTCTTGGGGCATTGTTTTCTTTTCAGTCGGCCTACCAAAATCTACCTTCACCATGCGCGGTGAGCTATCTAGATGGCCTGCCAGGCATGGTGTTGATAGAGTGTGGTAGCCTGACTGAAAAAACCCTAGTCCTAAGACTTTAGGCTAGAGGTCTGCATTCCTGCGGCTGTACCGCAGAAGCCACGGGACCCGACCACACTTCATGCGGCTCAGGAATAAATGTCAGAATAAAACACGGTAGCGGTCAGTAACTTTGGTGTAATTTGAACGGAAGCGGGCAGTCTAACAATATAGCGCTCCAGAGAGATATGAATGAGAGATCGCACGCATCCGCCGTGGTGCAGTGTGTCACTTGTTATAGGAAGTCTGGACTCTGAAGCATCCAGCTGAGTTTTTTAGGAGGCATATTTAATTGTTTTTATTGTTCAATACATCTAACATTCTTCCTTGGCCCAATATGTACCTGCTATGTGTATAGAAATAATAATTAAGTGGATATATTTGTAAATCTGACTTTGAAAGAGTCTCACCAGTCACAAAGTTTGAGTTTATGCTGGACATGCGTACGGTGCGATGCTACTGTATGAAATCAGGATCGTGATTCACCAAAAGCTAATTCTCGTGCACTTTTAGTCAGAGAAACACAGCTCTGTCATCAGTAGTAAATTTTCTCTGAAGGCTGCAAGGGGCTCTCTTGGGAAAACAAATCAAAGATCTTGCACTTCGCATCATCATCATCATGTAGATACATTTCTTCGCATCATCAAGATGTAGATACATTTTTGAGAGGTGCACATCAGGGTATGGGAAAAGGATGAGTGACTGTATGGCAAAGGCTACACCTAAGCTGAACATACTTTGTGGACTTGACAGATAAGTATAAATTAAGTAATGATTCAATATAGATCAATATAATAGACCAATCCAATAGACCAATATACTATTTGTCAATTAAAGCACATAATAATAATAATAATAATAATAATAATAATAATAATAATAATAAACAAAAAAATAATAAATAAATAAATATAATAATAATAATAATAATACATTATAGTCTATAAAAATATATAATATATATAAAATATATATAATAATTTATTTAATTTATGTATAAATGTTGCATACATGTGTGGTTTGCCATAATTATACATGAGAGATAATGTCCTAAACATGTGAGACGACGCTTTGCTTAATTATTCATTAAAGCATGCTTATTAAATATTTTTTATTAATACGCTTATTAATATTAATTAAAGACCAACAGCACATTCATTTGCATCTCTTATAAACTGAGTAAACATACAAACAGCCATGCATTCATTATTTATGTATCAGCATGAGCCCTTCATAACCATCGAGTGCAT
The DNA here is from genome assembly GCF_052040795.2 of Danio rerio. NCBI lineage: Eukaryota > Metazoa > Chordata > Actinopteri > Cypriniformes > Danionidae > Danio > Danio rerio. The sequence goes on from NC_141024.2 coordinate 12,394,232, forward strand.
TAATACACATTATCATACATTATCGTGCAGTAATCTTACCTCTCCGTGTGCAGGGTGATCTTAGAGGGTTCGACATTAGGGTTTTCCCACTCCATCTGCGGACAGTGCATGAAGTAGCAGAGCGTATAGAGGGCCTCGGGCTCCCAGTGAACGGAGCCCGTGCGGTTCTGGTGCACAGGAGTGCCATTGCTGGGGTTCTTGATGTGCAGAGGCTGAAGGTGATGCATGGCCCGAGACACCAGGTCACCTACAGGGGGCAGCAGAGACATGCGCTTGAGTCTACGAGAGTGTGCATTTACAAACCTCCCTCAAGATTAAATGCAGCTTTTACACAGTTCTTTGACATAAAACTGGAGTCCTCGTACATCACTCCATGCACAAAGACACACAGACAGTGGCACATCTGACACGGAGACATTCATTACAGCTGGAAATGACAGCGACAGAATAACAACCTTTTCCCTTCCCGGGTTGAATCTGGTACAGGACTCACTGAAGACATTAGTCATTTGAGGGAAAGGAAACGTCAAAATGTCCATGTATTGCTGTTAAAACTGAAACTGAAAAAATCTCTACAGTTCTGACTGATTTACATGATAACAGAAGAGCTTCTTCTCTGAACTGAGGACATCTGGACTGACTTGTAGAAACTCATACACTTTAAAAAGGTTGAAAAGTTTATAATAACAAAGTCACGTACCAATAACTGTGTTCTTTATTTCTTTCTTTATTTTCTATTCAACTTGGACCCTTTATTAATAAGGGGTTGCCACAGCGGAATGAACCACCAACTTATCCAGCATATGTTTTATATAGTGGATGTCTTTCCACTATACACTACAGCCAATTTAGCTTATTCAATTAACTTATAGCGCATGTCATTGGACTGGGGGGAAACCGGAGCACCTGGGGGAAACCCACGTGAACACGGTAGGAAAATGCAAACTCCACACAGAAATGCCAACTGACCCAGCCGGGGCTCAAACCAGCAACCTTCTTGTTGTAAGGCGATTGTTATAAGATTAGTTGATCTTAATGTATACAAAATACATTAACTAATGCAACCTTACTGTAAAGTGTGACCTATTTTTTGTCAAAAGTCAAAAAAATGTAGAACTAATTAATATATGATTTATATTAGTAAATTATTTACAGCTATGCAAAAAAAGAGACCACTTGAAAATGCTCATTTACTGCAGATTTACTAGATTTTATTTGTAAATGTTACAGTTTTATTCTACAAAGGTCTGATAACATTTCTTCCAAATTAAATATGAAAATTTCCCCAGAACTCCTCTGAAGATAAATCATTAGTATTTGATTGTCTAATGAATTATGAAAACATGTCTGAAAACAACATTGCACCTTTTTGTTATTTTATGAAAATCAATGCCCTTGTTGTGCAGAGTAACATTGCCTGCCGTAAAATGTACCCCAAACCAAGATTTAAATAATAATAATAATTAAAAATAATATTAGTTTAAAAAATAATAACAGTTATAACAAACTAATGAGAGTGACTGAGGTGATTTTCATGAACGAAACCTTTCCCTTACAGTATATATATATATATATATATATATATATATATATATATATATATATATATATATATATATATATATATATATATATATATATATATATATAATAAATTAATTAACGGTAAATACGATACTGTTGAGATTAAGTAAAGTAAATTGTTTAATGTGTGGTTAAAACCCACCAAAAAGCCTAATTTTAGAATTTTAGAAACAGGCTCATTACATCAGTCTATACAACAGTAATTTTTTAATTTTACATTTATTTGTAAACCTAATGTGTTTTATAATGTGTTTTTTTTTTACATCTTGTTATTGCTTTATTCCTCAAAATAACAATTTTATTAAATTTTAATCAGTTTTGGCCTTTGAATATTTTTTAAAATGTAGACTGAGAATGCTAATAAAAGTTTATGAAGAGGGTGCATATTACGGCAGGGGTGCGTTTCTCAGCAGAAAACCCAAAATGACAATTTATTTTATTTTAAATGTGGAAGAAAAGTTATCAGTAGTTAAACAAACATGTCAACAGAATGAAACAAAAATTACTTTATAGTCAAACACATGACTTTAAAAAAAGGAAAGTTGAAAATTTTCAAGTGGTCTGTTTATTAAACCAATAAAATCGTTACAAATAACTCATAATACCACACGTAAGATTAAGATATAGATATAACTAATATAAAGCAACTGTAATGAGTTATGATTTTTTATGAGTTATTTTTCATTCATAGAAAAGCATCTGCAAATACAATAACTTGTACTGAATTATTAGTTGGTCTGAGCAATTATTTATTCACATACCTACATAAATGATTAACTTCACTGATCAAAATATTAGCTTGGATGAATCACTGAAGATTCTTTTCAAAAAAAGGAAACTTTAATTGGTTCTTAGGAAATCTCTGCAGTAACAACAACAGACAGACACACACATGCACATGCACATTGCAATTAGTGAAAATGTCTGCAAGCGAGAATCTGCACACTGCTTTAAACCTTAATTTCCTAACTTGTTTGTGTGTGTGTGTAGCTCTATAAATTTTATTGGATGAAGCACAATGGCAGCAGCTGGTGAATATCACTCCACACAATCACAACATTCCTCTCAATTTTACACACACACACACACACACACACACACACACACACACACACACACACACACACACACACGCACACACACACGCACACACACACACACACACACACACACACACACACACACACACACACACACGCGCACACACACACCATACCCACAAAGAAAACACTATGCAATTTCACTGTTCACCGTTTTTCTCATGGGGAACAAAAATATGTCCCCACAAGGTCAAAATGCATTCGTAATACTACACTTGTGGAGATATTTGGTGCTGCAATGTGATGAATACCAGCAGGATCAAGCACGCAAACACACTTCAGAAGATCTACATCACGTTGGCTGAGCTGTCCTGCAATGGCCCTGTGAATTATCAAAAGGAAAGGTTTCTTACTGAAAGCTAATCTACTCCAACAACAGCTCTCATTCAGACTTTATAGAGCAGAGCAGGTTTAAAGAAGGCAATCAGCCACAGGTTTTTAATAGTCCCAAAGAGCCAACTTAAATGCTTCAGAGCAGAGCTGGGTGTTATATGCCTTACATAATCAGATTTCCCCTCAAGTAATGAGCAAAATAACTTAATGCATGCTAAATCAACACCTTATATCAGTAAATAAAATGCAAATTCAAACCTTGTTGCATCGAGAACACAAAAACAGTTACATTTTATTCAGCTTAGATGTGATAGATCTGATATTGATCACGTTTTCATGTTTTTATTGATCAAAATTGCTGAGTACTATTCATTTGCGGTCAGCGGTTGGATATTTTTAGGAAATACTTGATTATCTTATGTGAAACTAGGATGTCTACAGAGTTTAGGTTCAATTAAGAGACTTTTTAATACCTTCACTTTCATACCTAAAAGCTTTTCATTGATCATAAACAGTCATTGGGTCCATCAGACTAAACACATTAACCAAAATATTAAAAAGTATTTACAAAATATTACTAATATTATTAATAAAATAATACTAATAGTTTCTATTACAAAATATTTAGAATCTATCAAATCTGAATTCTAATGCATTTCATATTGAAAACATTAAGACAATTTAAGACTTTTTAAGGACCCGGTGCCACTCTGTATACATCTCAGATTTAGTATTCAGAATCTGAACTGCTTCCCTCAGGTAGACATTATAGAGTGCCAAAAGTGGAGCACTATTAAGGTGAAAAAACACAGGGCAACTTTTTGACCAATGTTGCTTGGCTACATTTCTATTAAGAATGGGCAACATAATTATATCTGTATCCAGCTCCCCTAATTAGTTGCCCTGTCTTTCATATTATCCTCCTCTGATGGCATCATTGTCAGTTTTGTAGTGAACGATTCATCTGTGTATGTCATTAAGAAAAAAAAAGTTTGCCCTTGTAATCTAAAATTTAAATCTGATAAAGGAAATCCCATATAGGCTCACATAAATTCATAACTAATACTACTACTACTACTAATACTAATAATAATAATAATGTTATTTTAGCAATGAACTTTAAGCAATACATGATAACTGCTTGTATATACATGATAACTTTTATGTTTTAAATTGTTTTTGTCATGTAAATTTGTCTATTGTGAGGTAAATGCTGCATAAACTGCCCTATAAAGGCACACAAAAAGATACTACTACTACTATTACTACCAGTACCACTGCTACTACTACTACTACTACTACAACTTCTACTACTACCACTACTAAGGCCCCGTTTACACTAATGCGTTTTAGTTTGAAAACGCATAAGTTTTGCTACGGTTACGCCAACCATCCACACTACGCCGGAGTTCTCGAGCGCCGAAAACGGAGCGTTTCGAAAACGCTGGAGAGGCCGTTTTCATTCTGAAACGCTGCTGCTCCGTCTCAGTGTGGATGATGGAAAACGGAGACATCTGAAAACGGAAGCGGGGCTGCAGACGTTCGCCTCTCTGATTGGGGATTTTCCTGAATATTAAGTAGCCTAACACGCACAGTTCAGTCCTGCTTTCTCTCCGTGTAAGTTCAGACTTCGCAAATTTGATCAAGGCTGCAGTCTCTTCTTCTCAGTTTGATATGGTAAACAGACTATACTGAGGACACGGGTAAATCTTCACAGGGAACAGTGTACTTTATAACTTCATTCACATCACCCTGGCTTCGTTGTTTCACTTTCTCAACAATAAAATGTAAACATGATTTAAGGAACTGCCTATTTTCATTTTAATATTAGCAACTTAGACAGCAGAAATGTTGAGGTGTCGTGCTGCATATATGAGCGTCATCTTCACTGTGTGGATATTTATAACAAAACGGAGCCGATAACAACTGCCTCCTTTCAATTTCAGTGAAAATACAAAACACACCCTCTCTTTTGCTGAATATCAGTTTTAATAATCGATAATGGCCATTATAAAAGTATAACATACAATAAGTTTATACATTATAGGAAATAAAGGCAAGCGATCAGTCAATATACAGAATGTACGTGCTTACATTAATCATTAACTTATCTTTGCGCTTAGCCAAAACACGTTACCTGAGAACAAGTAATAGATTCCAATGCCCAAAGTCAGGGAATATGTCGTTAGATAAAGACAACAAGATAAATGAAATATCCCGTTTAATAAATATAGTGATATTAGATCCAGCGGGAGATGGTTGATGAGAAGTCCGACTAGCACAGCTCTCATCTGGGTATATGGGCTGCAGCGCTTGCCCGAGAGTGTCTGTGTGGTCACGTGATGTGCGTTTTCAGCGTTTTGGTGTGGACGGAGAGCTGTTCAGAAACGCTGGGTAAAACGCGAGTGTGGACGCGGATCGTTTTTATTCTAAAACGCCGTTTTAAAACTAAAACGCACTAGTGTAAACGGGGCCTAATACTAGTAATAACATTTCTACTACTACTACCACAACCAAGGCTACTACTACTACCACTACAATTTCTACTACTATCACTACTCCTACTACTACTACTAAAATTTCTACTACTACCACAACCACTGCTACTACTACTATAACTACTACTACCACTACAATTTCTACTACTACCAATTCTACTGCTACAATTTCTACTACTACCACAATCACTGCTACTACTACTACTACTACTATTACTACTACTACTACTACTACCACTACAATTTTTACTACTACCTCAACCACTACCACAACAACTACTACTACTACTTCTACTACTACGGCTGCATTAATTGGCAATGAACTTTAAACATTTGAACTGCATTAACATACATAATGTATACATTGCTTGTTCATGTTAATATACGGTGCATTAACTGAATTCAACAAAGTGCCTATATTTAATATTTAAGCAAGGTAATGATACATGTACAAATGAAATGAACCAATATTAATAAATGCTATATAGAAGCACTGTTCATTGTTAAGTGATGATAATGCATTAAACCTTATTGCACAATATAAAGTTTACTTTCCATTACACTACTGAACACAAAGCACACTACATAGAGAATAAGATGCCAGTAAATATAAAATCTCTCGCCAGCCTTGTAAATAAAAACAGTTTGGAATTCATTGCTTCTTCATGTAGCATTAACTAAATTCAACAAACTGCCTATAAGCACAGTAATAATACGTGTAGAAGTGAACCAATATCAATAAATACTGCTTATTGTTAATTCACATTAATGCATTAAATCATATTGCAAAATATAAACATTACTTTTGTACACAAAGCACAATACACTGACAATAAGATGCCAGTAAAAATAAAATCTCTCGCCAGCCTTGTAAATAAAAACTGTTTAAAAACCACAATCATAAGAAGGGCATGTTCATGCTCATTTCGTCTTCACCCGTCCGGATGGACTTAAACATGTCTTTCAAGCTCTGACAAACAGCATTCATCTGAAACTGTCCTTGTATGAGGAATAGAGAAGAGGACGAGCTGCAGTTGTTATTCAGCGGTGATCCGTGCAGAAGCCAACAACTCTCTCAGAAAGGAGGAGAAAGGAAAGGATTTGATTCCAGAGTGGCTGCTGGTCACCCTGAGCGTTTGTGTTAACATTGTACATTGTGCTCGAACCAGACTCTATTTTAGCTTTTTGCTGCTGTAAGGTGAATGTCGCTCTTCTGGAGCCACTGGAGGAAAGTGAAGAGCAGGAATAAGAGATGAAAAACAGGACAGAATTCAAGGTTTGTCAGTTGAAGAACATGTCGTACTTCTGAAAGCACATAATTGTGTTTGTCATGGTAAACAGCAGCTAATTATGTTATATTATATTCATTAATGTGTTTACGGGAATTATTATGTTAGGTTTCAAGGGGGTTTACTGGTTATAGTTTGATCACACTTCTGTGCTTATGCCTCATAATACTATTTGTACACTTTTATTTTAAATGAGTTTTTTATGCAACCATGTTTGTTACCTGGATATTGATTTTTTTTGTTAGTGTTTTACTATATCACACTTTTAATTTTTTAAGCATTCTTCAAGTTCAAGTTTTATTTATAGAGTACTATAGTAATTTATTTATAGAGTATATATAAAAACAGTCACAAGACTGACCTTGTGCTGTGCATAAGACAAAAAAAAGACAATAATATAAAAGAATATAAAAACAAAGAAATAAAACAAGAGAAACAACAGAAAAATATGTAAAAATGTAGCAGTAGAAAGGACTATTAAAATAATATTAAAAAGCTAAGCTAAAAAGGTACGCTTTTAGGAGTGATTTAAAAGTAGATAGTGATGGGCCCATTCTAATCTCAAGGGGCAAGTTGTTCCATAACCGAGAACCATTCTTGTACCATGGTTAGTGGTCAATAATACGAGTTTTGTATTCTTGCTTAGTTATTAAAATACAAATATGAAAACATGTTAAATTAATATAAATGGAATAAAATGACATAATAACATGAATGACATAATGACAAAAAAAGTAAAATAAAATAAAATAAAATAAAACAAAATAAATTAAAGTAAAATTAAATTAAATTAAATAAAAAAATATTGAAATTCTATCACTGAATACATTATTTTTTGTTTTTTTGGAAACGTGGCACCAATTTTTTATTCATGCAATATAGGATATTTTTAATATTACATTGTAAAGAAATTACGTTAACAGAATTTTTGTATTCTTAGTGATGAAATTAAAAACATTAATGTATTTAGTTTTGTTACTAGAACGATTATGCAAACATTAATGAATAAATATTGAAATTCAAATATAATAAAGTTAAATTAAATTAAATAAAATTTTGCATAATAATGTCTGAAAATGTGGCACCAATTTGTTATTTATGCAAAAAGTTATATATTGTTAATTAATTTTAATATTTTAATACTTTAATTCATATTTTCAACATTTGATATTTTAAAGAAATACCATCAGTAGTTTACAGAATATTTTAAAGAAATGCCATCAGTACTTCACAGAATAAAACAAAAACTCATGTTTACTCAAGCACATAACTATAAATCATAAATACAGATAAAAAGGGATGGCAGGGGGCCTCTAACAAAATAATAAAATATATATATATATATATATATATATATATATATATATATATATATATATATATATATATATAATAATAATAATAAATAAAAAAATAAAAAATAAATTAAATTAAATTAAATTAAATTAAATTAAATTAAATTAAATTAAATTAAATTAAATTAAATTAAATTAAATTAAAACTAGGGTTTGAGCACCGGTTGGATTAGTTGGCATTACTGTGTGGAGTTTGCATGTTCTCCCCGTGTTTTTGTCTCTGTGCGTTTTCTCCGGGTGCTCTGGTTTCCCTCACAGCTGGAAGGTAATGTGTAAAACATATGCTGAAAAAGTTGGTGCTTCATTCCGCTATGGCGACTCCCTGATGAATAAAGGGTCTAAGCTGAAGAAAAGTGAATGAATGAATGAATGAATGAATGAATGAAAATAACCAAGTAAAAACACTGGAACACTGTAGTTTTAGCACAGTCAATGGTCAATGAATACACAAATTCAGAAAATCTACTTCACACTACACCAGCAGACAAACCACTGGCTTGAAAACACCATCTGATAAATGTCAAAGTTGGCCAGTACACGTATTCTGCCAGGCACCTCACAAAGCATATTCTCCCTTAACCAGAATACAACAGAGGCTCCCAAGCCTTCTGGGTGTGATTCAGCTTTTGAAATTGCTCCAATTATAGATCCACAAATTCCCCTTTACTCCCATCTCCTCTTCGCCACAGAGAAACAGGCAGCCTAAATGATAGATCCTCCACACGGCCTTCCTCTAGTCTAATTGCTCTTTGGCGGGTGGTGTAGTTTGGAGGGTGTCAGAAGAGGCTTTCGCACGTCTTTATACTTTGCTGTAATTATTCTCTGGTCGTTCCCAAAAGGCCTCTCAGGCACACCTGCATTAATCACGGAGAAAGACTCGGAGGAACTCCTTCTCTCTGCTCCTTTCAGCAGATGCTGGAGTAGGAGGTGTAATTACGAGGAACGGATCGCGCCCCCGTCCAATATGATGCCCCGCAAGCCCAGACACTCGTACGTAAGCATGATACTAAAAAAATGTATTTCTGGCTGTTTAGTGCATAATTTATTTGCATAATATTAGAAGAGGGGATTTAAGGTAAGTAAGGGCAAAATGAAGGATGAAAAAGATTTTTGGCAGTGCATAAAATAAAATAAAATAACTTTAATACTTTAACTATACTTAATACTTTTTACTATCATATATTTCTTTTAGAACACTGTATCAACAAAATACAAATACATTTTTATTTTAAATCTTAATTTTTTGACAATGTCGTTTAAAAAACTTAGTTGTCTACCCATTTTTTACATTCTTGAGTATGTATATACATAACATTTTAACATATTTTTTTTGCCATACCAAAAAAACAAAAAAAAAAAATTTTAAGTGCAAAATGCACAGTCCTCAGAGTGTTTAACATCAATAGCATTAAAGATTGTCTAACATTCTAGGATTATTATTTAAATATTAATTACAATAATTTTACAACTTTTGATCAAGCTACACTGAATGATTTCGAACAAACTGCATATTTTTTTTGTGTTTTAATTTTAAGTTTTTTAATCTTTTAGAAAAATAGAAGTCCTGTGAATATTATGGAGCTATTTCTGAATGTATTTGAACATAGAAGAACAACAAACTCTTACTATTTATCATTTAAAATTAAATATGTAGTAAAATCAAAGTCGGGTGAAGTGGTGGCGCAGTGGGTAGCGCTCTCGCTTCACAGCAAGAAGGTTGCTGGTTCGAGCCTTGGCTGGGTCAGTGGGCATTTCTGTGTGGAGTTTGCATGTTCTCCTGATGTTCGCGTGGGTTTCCTCCGGGTGCTCCGGTTTCCCCCACAAGTCCAAAGACATGCGGTACAGGTGAACTGGGTAGGGTAAATTGTCTGTAGTGTATGTGTGTGAATGAGCATGTATGGGTATTTCCCAGTGATGGGTTGCAGATGGAAGGGCATCTGCTGCGTAGAACATATGCTGGATAAGTTGGTGGTTTATTCCGCTGTGGCGACCCCAGATTAATAAAGGGACTAAGCCGGAAAAAAAAAAAAAGTCTGGACCAAAGACATTTAAAGTCTTCTTTTGTTTATAAAGTCACTTTTTTTGATGCAGATATTAAAACGGGACATTCTGTATTTGACCTAATACAAAACTTCAGACTGACATCACCGGTGTCTTGTCTATACGTCTAATCAATATCTGACATAATAAAATCCTCTTAAAATATGTAAATCCATCACTTTGGAAAGAAAGTGGGTTGCACAAGTCATTTGATGTAAACACATTATAATTCACTATAGACAAGAAAACATCATTGACCTTCAACAATTTAAATCTTAAGTAGTTTGCAATCTAATAATGATGAAACACAACCTGAGGCTTCAAAGAGACACTAAAGGACAAAGTCAAAGCTGAAAGACTGAGTGCGTCCCCTTCTTTTCTTCCCTGCCCTTTCGGTGTCAAAGAAGCACAGACTCTTTGAAGTTGATTTCAGAAGGTTCACTGATGGCATTTACAGAGCTGGCCAATCATCTCCTCAGACACTTTACAGACAACTCGCCAAGGCCACAGGAACAAATACACACTGCAATGCACCTACAGTATGTCAGACTAGAAGTGCTTGAATAGTTTGAATAAATGTATTACTTTCTGTGTTTTGAATATATGCATATGTATGTATACAGCTATATATGTAAATATATGTATACGGTGGAAAAAGAGACCACCTGACATTTCTGTTTCTGTGGATTTAAGATTTATAGTTATGTGCTTGAGTAAAACAGTTTTTGTTTTGTTCTGTAAACTACTGATGACATTTCTTCCAAATTGAGTATACAATTTTTGAGCTTAAAAAACAAGAAGGTGCCAGGTTTTCAGACATTATTAAACTAAATATATACAGAATAATAGCAGAAACTACAGAGTAGAAGATTTCCTTTTCATGTGGAATAAAAAAAGGTCACACAGGACTGAAAAAAAATGATGGTAGAGGACATTTGCATCTTTTTTTCCACGAAAATATTGTAATTGCTGTTTTAATAATGTACGAGCTGACATTATCGAGAATGTCATGAATTCTATTAAAAACAACCATATTGAGAGTCTACAGGTTTCCACTTGCATGATGAAGCCTATACAGTATTACAATGGCTCTATAATTATAGTTATGAAAGCACAAATATGGTTGAATGGGGGTTTCATATTATATTTATGAAATATAGAGAGTGCTGGTTTCCAGAATATCACATTTATATTAAGTTCAATTTTAGACACAATATTTTTTTTTTATTTAGCCACACCAAAAACTAAAAACAGGCAAAATGAAAAAAAATGTATGGTTCAGGGCAAAACTGTTGTGTTTTGTTTCTGAAAAGATATATATTTTAATAAATCGAGTCAATGATTCAACTTTTTTTTCTAAATTAATTATCAGATTTGAAGTCTTTTATAAAATGAATGATTAATTGAATAACTCATAAAGACATGCACTTGCTGGGTGGTACTGTTGGATTTATTTAAAGGGATAGTTCGCCCAAAATGAAAATGAAAGATTTTTTTGTTCTGTTGAACACAAAAGAAGATACTCTGAAGAATGTTTAAAGCCTTTAAATCCTTTAAATCATTAACTGTCAGGATTTTGCCACTTTGGTCTTGTTAATTCTTGTTTTGATGGTACTCAGAGTCCGGACACTAGTCCTGTCTTGTCTAGTATGCTGTGCTCGGCTTGGTCGAGCACTCACTTTCCGTCATTGTCTGTGCACTCATGTCCTGGTGTATTTGTTGTTTTGTTCGCAACATGGTGTTTTCATTCTCAGCGCTTCAGTCTAATTGGTTTCGGTTTTGGTTAGCGCTGGGATCGGAAAATGCATGTCGCATGTGTGAGTGCACGGTAAGTGTTTTATTTCTCATGTACTCATGTCTTGCCTTCTGTCTATGTTGCCACTGTTTGTTGCATGTGGCCTGTGTTTACACTTGGCTACGCGCTGTTGCATTTTATGTGAGCATGCGGTTAGTGGGTTCTCCCATTGGCTGTGTGTTCTGGTCCTGTTTTATGTGAGCACATGGCTCATATGTCGTCTTTGTGTCATGTGGTCTTGTCTAACCCCTTCTTGTTAACCCATTATTAGTTTGTTCAACTGTTTGTTTGTCAATTACTTCTCCTTTATAACACCCTCTTGTCTGCTGTCATGTGCAAGTTTGTCATCGTATATCGTCCTGTCTTGTCTAGTCTTGACCAGCCCTGCCTTTCCCCCCTAGCCCAGTCTAACTTTGTTTTTGTCTTTTGTAAATTTTTCCCCCTCTGGGTTGTTTTTGTTGCTTTTTGCTTTATTTTATTATTGATAAACCCATGTTTTTGTCCCTGCAACTGAGTCCTCTTCCTTCCCTAACTTCAACCTTGACATTAACATCCATAGCAAGGAAAACAAATACTATGGAAGTAAACGATTACAGGTTTCCAACATTCTTCAAAATATCTTCTTTTGTGAAATAAACAGAAAAAACAGGGTTAGAACAAGTCAATGGCAATTTACGTTTTTTGGGTGAACTATCCCTTTAACCTTTAGTTAAGTTGGATTTACCAAACACCTCTAAATGAGAATAAGAAAATGAAGACAGAATTTACATTATTTGGTGAACTACAACTCAACCAACTAAAACACGGGGAGCAATAGCAAATGCTAAAAATTCTTACCATTTTCAGTCTAATTTGTATTTGTTGACTGGTAAAGATGTTGCCTCTCATCATCAGTGATTCTGATATCGACTCAAGGTCAAAGTCAGCAGTGTGGCCTACCCATCAGCAAGGCAATCAGTAAGAGATCAAGGCCGGTGAATCACTGGTTATGCCTGAACAGTCAGCAAATGTGTCACCAAAATAGGTGTCTCATTTAAAAGTCACAAACCCACAAACAAAATTATGCAGTGTGTTTGCGTATGCATATGCTCTCAGGAGGCTGTCATGCTGAATCCTCCAGAGAATGATGATTGCCTCATCCACCTTATGTGGCTGCGTGGACCGGAATTATAAAGGCAAACTATCACTGCGGGCCATGATTCATCTGGCTGAGGACTTGTCGCCATTAACAATGGCGACTCATAACATCCATCACCCAGAGGCCAGAAGCACAGAGCGTCTCATCTATGGGTACATTTACAACATGACATCCATTACAAATAACCACCTCTAGGAAACCATAACCATAAAGTCATTGTGCATTTACTGTATACTAATGACAGTTATAAAACAGTTCTAGGCTTGTAATTTGATTTAACTCTTTGTGTCATTCTGATTGCCTGTATGGTCACACTCCAATACACAGTGCAATATCGCTTTCATGCAAGAAAATCAATAGCTAAGATAAATATTGATTTAGACATTACTGGAAGCAGTGGCTACAGTCATTTAACATAATTTTACAGTTATGCCGCTGTTTTTTTATTTTCATTTTACAGTTGTGTTGTAATTATATAGCAAATTGCTGGCAGCAATGATTCCAGTGATTTACCATAATTTTACAGTTTAAATACTGTTTTCTGGCTGTGCTGTAATTCGAAGAACAGTAAAGTACTGACAGAAATTGCTGCAGTAAATGTCTTTGTAATTTTACACTTTTTTACATAACTGTTTTACATTTTATGACTGTACTGTATTTTCACACTTATGGCAACAACTAAAACTGTGAAGCATAATACACGTTAGATTCTTTTTACACATTCTTTTTATCTGATATCCTAACATCTCTAGTATATTTACTTAATGGAAAAATTAAAGGAACGATTGACTGATGTAGTGCTTCATTTGCCTTTTTTTAAACAGCTGAAAGCATTGGTAAACTGGCTGCAAATGTTAAATTATGCAAATATACAGTAAGGGATTATGGGCAGATTGTTCATTTATAGATACAAACTGTAATGAAATATCAGTATTTTATTGTTGGAAATGTACGTGTTTTTTATTTTTAGTTTTTTATATTTCAAGAGTTCACACTTAGCTGATGATTTATAAAAGCTTGTTTGGCATGCTGTCCCGGGAGAGAGCCCCGAGCTCAAGGGCTCCTCGAGACCGGGGCTTCCTCCTGTTGGCAAAGCGAGAGGGGATCCTGAGCTCGGTGGATCTCAGAACTCCCCTGCTGCGGTATAAGGGAACAGAGGGGTTAGACAAATGCTTGATTGTTATGTATGTTGAATGTCTTTGGATGGTGGGAGGAAACCGGAGAACCCGGGGAAAACCCACGCGGACACGGGGAGAACATACAAACTCCTCACAGAAACACCCACCGGTCCTGTGGAACCAGGGATGGCAGTGTTCTTGCTGTGGGGCTCACAGTGCTAACCATTGGGCCGCCGTGCCGCCCAATCAGAGGTAAAGGAGGAGAATAGGGGAGGAGGGGGGTTTCTTCCAAACGAAGATAAAGTGAACTGAAAACTGTGGCTATTTATAGTAGCTTAGGGCTCATATGATTGGAAGATAGTGATTAGCACATGCGAGACCGGCTGTGATAAATCATAAGCACGTGATCCTCTCGAAATTAGTTAATGAATAAACTTCACATAGTGCACAACTCTATACAGTAAGTATGGCGATATTTTAAAAATGTTAAAAAGTCACAACTAAACCTTTGCTCATTATTAAGAATTGCGATTGATTGAAAGATTCAACCTTTTAATACATTACTGAAATAAACAATGCTTCAGAATTTAGTGTTACTGTTACTTTAGTGTTACTGACTTGATTCACTGAACGAATCAATGACTGTTTACATGGACATCAGTAATCATAATATTTGCCTTAATATGAATAAGACAATAATATATTAAGCTGTTTACATGAGTTGCTTTTGAATATTAGTTTTTAATCCTTTTAATAAAAAATTGCTGTTTACATAGTAGACTCTTAATCAGAATATTGTCTTAATCATATTAAAATCGGATTATTGGTGTTCATGTAAACGTACTCACTGTCTTTGAACACATTGGTAGGATGAATACTTCAATGACTCAAGACGCCCAAGTATATGCAAATTAGCTAAATTTAAATGAAGGAATCTACATTCTTGAATTAGTCAAGTGAATAAATCGACCCTTGAATAAATTGGCTCCTTAATTAATACAATCACATTTTAAGAAATCGATGTAACTTGCAGAATAAGTTACTAAACAATCATCAACCTCTAAAAAACAAATGATTACTCTAGAAGGCAAAAAACACAGAACAGCTGAGTGATACAAACCGAGAAATCTCCAAGCACAGTTGAACTGTATATTAAATCTGAGGACTCTAATGAACTGTTGCATAATCCTCAATTAATCATATTTAATCACATATATTACCTCAGGCATGCAGTAAACACATACTGTAACACTAAAAGGATTCAAGTCAATTCATTTATTCTAAAGCAACAGTAAACCCTGTTTCCAGCTGCCAGGGGTGTTGCTTTCTAAGCTGTCCTCATGTTTTATGCATGTGTGCTGGTGCTTCTCCAACAGGGGGACCTTGCAGTGGGTCCAGAGGAGGATTAGTGAGTGGCAGTCAGGCTTACCTTTACTCCCCCAAATCTCATTTTATGATGAAATATATTGAGATGCCAGATAGAATGCAATTCATCTCGCAAAACCTGAACTGATCCTAAGAGGTGACATGGGAAATAATACAAGACGTGCATGCAGTGGCATACTTGAGTGGATGATATCTGGGTGTAAAGTATTAAGGTGATGTTTGTTAAAAAAAAAAAAAGTTGTACCATTTAGAAAAGCATGATGATGCGTAAATGCATCGTTTAGATGAACTATCTATTAAATAAGTTAAAAATATGAATATTGACCAGAAAATAATATGACAATTGAATACCTTTAATATATATTTAAAATATAAACAAATCAAAATAGTAATTTCTTAAATTTATTGTTTAAAATGTCTTGTTTATACATGAACAACATCTTTATGAACCAATTATTGGTTTTTCTCGATTTGTTAAAATAAACCTTTCAAAATGTGTCTAAAATGAAACTCACTTAATATTAACCCTTGTGTACTGTTCAAATTGACTACCCTTTTGTTATGTTGGTGGCTGATTTTGCCCCATTGACAACCAAACAATCATGACACCAAACAATCATGCATCCTTGATTGTTGGTGTTTTTCCCTGTTGGAAAGAGGTAAAACTTTTAATTTTTACTGTTGGTCATCAGTTTGCAGCATTAACTCTTTAGATAGGCCTGCTCAAAAATGTTTGCGACTTTTACATTGAGTTCTATGGGATAAAACTACAATTTATAGTGTGTATGCATAATTTTTAAGCCAGAAACTAAGCTTTTTTTGCACAGCAACAGGTGATCAACAGTAAAACTTACAAAATGTACCTCTTGCTAACAGGGAAAACCAGCAACAATCAAGAATGCATGATTATATGCTGTCACAGCTTTTCAATCAAAAAATGCCATTATAATGGAAGTCAAAGGGGCAAAAACAGCCACCAACATAACATAAGAGTAGTCAATTTGCCCAGAGTGAATTGTTGATTTTTTTCACAGCATTTTCCTAAAATATGTGTCAACATAAAAAATCAAAAATCATTTCATTTGCTGAAACACAGAGAAAATTTAAATGGCCAAATTAAGACTCAAAATCACCCCAGAGTGGATGAAAACATACCCAGCAGCGCGTAAGGGTTAATGTATTGTTTGCTGCTTAATATTAAATAAAATCAATGTCACATTTGCAATTGGGCAGATATCTTGATATTCCAGCACTCTTGCTTGTGTATTATTATTAAATTATATCATATCTTAAAAAATTGGCAAAGATTTTTACTTCCATAGGCTTAATTATAGAGTCATTATATCTATAATTGGAAAGGATAATTAACCCAATTACCTCATATTTTTTCCACTCATGTGGTTTAAAACTTTATGAGATCCATTCTTTTGTTTTCAACAGCAGAAAGGAACTCAAAACGGTTTTGATGAAGTGAAGCGTGAGTAAATGATGACAGTGTTTTCATTTTAGGGTGAACTATCTCTTTAAACCCCACACAAAGTAATTGCTGTATTGAAAAGCACTGCATTGTTGACAACAACTTCCCTTTAGATCTTTGGCAAGTCTTAGCTGGGTGCTGAAGGGAATTTCTGCATACGAGAATGTCTCCAGGAACGTGACAAATGGAGGTGTCTCAGTATTAACCACCAACGTGAAAGCAGCAGGAAATAGTGCCAGAGCCTTTATAATTACTCCCTCTCAGTATAATTACCGGGTTTTCCTTTGACCGTGAAATAAAGGCACCTTGCTATGCAATCTGCTGCACAGCTCGTGGGAGATTTCTCCATTGAGGCAGACTTTTTGCCTTCATTAAATTTTGAAGGCTCTTACCTTATTTTTTATACAAAAGTAGCTTGGCTCAAGTGCATTTTTTTATTATCAATATTCAGACATATGGTAAATGCATATTTCATACCGAACTGGGTGTTGTCATGAAAATTTATGCGCAAAGCTCAAGTAAGAGATTTCCCTTCTGACACTTGCAGCTTCAGCAATAAAAATACATCTGCCCACATCTCAACACAAACTGCTGTGTGACAAAACTTTTAAAACATCCTCCAGATTTGCTGTGATTTCTTTAAATTAATAGCTTACAAAAAAAAATAACATTTCCTTAAAATTTATTCTACCCCACAACTTTATTTGTCAGCTGCAGCGGTGAAAGGAGTACAATCATACTTAAGTAAAAGTACTGTTACTTGCCTAAAAATGTAGTGCAAGTAGAATAAAAGCATCTGTTGTAAATATTACTCAAAGTATGAGTAACCATTCAAAAGTACTCAAGAGTAGTAAGTATTACACTGTAAAAAGCTGATGCATTTACATGTAATATGACAATAATATTAAGTTAGATTTAGGTTATGATGTCAGGTGACCAAAATTCAATGTCTAGCCAGTGTCCTAGGATTTACATTGCGTTAGAAAGTGACCAAAATCCGACCTCGAGCCAACATCTTACACCAATGTCATATTGACGTCAAATACTGACATTTATTCATCAGTTATGGCAACCAAAATCCAGTGTCTGGTAGACGTCATAGTAGTAACGTCCACACAATGTTAAGCTGTAACATCATTCATTGATGATATCTGGTTGATTTTAGGTTGGACATTGATGTTTGCCTGTCGTTGGTTTCTGATGTCAACCCTATTTTCATTTCCAAACAAAATGCAATGTCCCTACGACGCTGTACAAGGTCAATCTGACGTCATGTTGACGTCTTGTGCCTGCTGGATGTTAAGGCCATTTCGATCATCTTACAGTAAACATCCCTCATTTTCTCATCAGTGACATGCATCTAAACAGTCTCTGGGTCATTGCATGTACAGATTTTGGACATCTTCTTGGACACTTGTAATGCTTCCAAACAGTTTGCTGCAATTATAAATCGCCCATGTCTTGAGGTAGCTCATTATGATGCAATTTATCTTCTATGGGTCATTTGATTGAACAGGAATCATAAGACTACTTAGCCAATCTCCATAGACAAGAAAAAATAAAAGTAGTGACTGCAGTTTGAAGGAAAGTAGTGGAGTAAAAGTACAGATACTGCACTAAAAATGTACTTAAGAGGAAATAAAAGTACACATTTTTAAAAATACTTCTACAATTCCTGAGACATAATGCTCAATTACAATAATTTAAGTATTTTTTATTTGTTACTTTACACCACTGGTCAGCTGTGATCTTATAAATATGGAGTTTGGAGCATCAATAATTCACTAGTTCACTATCACTTAAAAAAGAGGGTGAATAAAAAATGAGAAAATTAGCATTTTTATGGTGAACTATAGTATAATATGATATGTACTATAATAGACAGTCCTGAAACAAAATATCATAGTTGACCATGATATTTTGAGACCATCATTCAATTAATCTCCTTATGTAAATGTGTGTAAATATATACTGTGTATACACACACATTCAGTTTTTATATTAATTTAAGTAATATTATTGAATAGTGTTCAAATGTTCTGATGATTTATATACAATCCAGTATGCAAAGTAAAATTTATGGTTTTAAGAGACACTAACAAAAGCCTTGTTTACCAAAAAAACAAAAGTTTTCAGCTTCTGCACAAATCTGTAAAGTTAGTTTTACAATATTTTTGTGCAGAAATAGCAAAAAGAGGTCTGCAGATTCTGTCTGGAACTTCTGATTAGATGAAGACTTATTGTTTTATCGAGACACACCTGTTAGGAACATGTGCTAGCATGGGAATTTTACATTTAGTACTTGTTTCAAAAGTGTTAGATAACCTAACATTTGACTATTACAAGCAATTATACTAAATTAGCAGCTGTTCTAGGTGTTAATGCAGATGTATGCTATTCTAATTACGCCACAATCAAGCACAATTATATTCCATATTGGCAGAGTTTGAGTTATCTTGTACAGTTGTCAAATTTAAACTGTTAGGGGGCTTTCATTAAACAATAGAATATTGCACTTGAATCATCAGCATGTCGTTTTCTCGTGCGTCATCAAGAACAGCTCTCTGTATAAGGTGTGGGATAATAAGGTGAACTAATAAGAAGCAATTGTTCCAGCCGTTGTTAAATTACAATGCTCCGTTAATTGTAGTTATTGAAAGGTGACTACTGGGGGTTTTGTTTCACAATTTACTTTGGCAGCAGTCAGTCATTGACGAAACGACAGGTCAGGAGTTGCTGCAGTTTGTGTCGATTGAAAATGACCTGCTCGCCCTTGTCTGTCTGGTCATCTGAGTTTAAAAGAGAGGCTTGTCTTTTAAAGTTCTGGGATGCACTCACAAATCTTTAACAACCTATCAACTGTAAAATGATTCTTCTATTTCTTGGTTGATGTAAGGCATCTGAATGATTTTAAAAGCCTTTGGCATATACTGTAGAGCTACTTAGAAAATATCCCACTCGAGTCAGCCGAGAATAAAGGGTTTTCATTTCATGCATATTTTTAGCAGGCAATGGAATTTCAACTATATGAAATTATATTATTAAAATGCAAAACAAAGTAGATTATTGAATTTAGTAATCAATATTTTAAGTCACAGCCATGATTTTGTTCGTAAGTGGGTTGCAGATGAGAACTTGGGAGGGTTGTTTTCTTTCTACAAAACATTTGATTGGACAAAAGTGTGAGTGCTGCAGCATGAGTCATCATTATCTTTCCATTTTGAGGGATGTAAACAATAACAATGGTCCTAACATATATGCTGTTTTACATTTGTATTACCTTCTGAGGACCAGAAAAGGTCCACTTGATGATAAATAATGTTAGCTGTGATTTGATTGAATTGCCTCTTGTTACAGAAATAGTTTGATAACAAGCAGGAAATGTTCATGGGCCAATGACATTAACACATTAAAATGGTCTATAAACATATGTTTACATGGATATAGTCAACAGCAGAATGTGCATTACAACAAACCATTGACAAAATGTTCAAATAGTAAACAAATCTCCAGTATTTAATAGCACATTATTTCTGAAAAGTTCTTTTTAGAGGTTTGATTTTAGAAATTTAATATTAAATATTTATTTTTTGCTAATAATAATACTCATTATTCGTGTCTTACACTTTGCTTCTTACAGCATCAAGAAGGCATTTGTTTTCTCTGAACTATTTGATCGTTTAAATCACTGACACAGTAGTTTAAAGGAGGATTAAGTAATGTTCGGGGTGTGCACCCTTTAGACAGAGAGCTTTCAGACAGATGATCAACATGGCAGGAGATGTGTGTGTCTAAATGCAAGTGCAAGTTTGTGTATGCGAGTGCGTGTTTAGCAAATAGCTGTGTTTCTGTACCACAGTCTGCTGTCAAGGCCTCTGAGGTGAAATTGTGGAGCTCAGCAGGTAGAAATAAGTGATGAAGAAATGATAGACATGTCAGGTTTAAAGGACAAGGCGCCCTTAAAGAGACAGTTAAACTTACTGGGAGAAATGTGTCTTGAGAGTTTGCATTTGCACACTGTTATTCCCCTCCTTTGGTTATTAAGTAATTTTGGTTATTAAATGGTCTAAAGAGCAAGCAGTGTGTCTTTTGTAAAAACTGAAGCAGTTAGGTGCCCTTATTTCTCACAAAAGAATTGAACAGCTTAAATCACAATGCTGACTTTCTTAAGCTATTTAACAAAAAATATATATATACTAAAGAAAATGAAAGAACACCATTCTGGTTTTAAAAGATCCTCTTAGAGATATAAACTGTGGATAACTTAATCATTTTTACTGATTACGGTAATTAGAGAACATTTAAACATTTACAGTCGCTTTAATGAAATAAACTGATTTGTTTATTGAGAAAGAACACATTTAATGAATTAAAAGTGACAGAAATGTTACAAAATATTTATATTTCATGTAACTGCTGTTCATATATTTGCTCTGTGTATCTTTCTACTTTTAGATTCCTTCATCTTTCACATTCAAATTAGCCCACATTCTTCTAAAGGCCAATTAATGCCAGATGAAACCATACACAAACAAGCCCCAGATTACAGCACATCACATATCAGACATCTCATGACCTAAAAAAAATAGCGAACAAACATGAAAACAATTGCCGAACTACATCAATGTAACACTATTCTGTCCGAATCCAACAATCCTGTCTGTTGATGCTGATCTGTGTCTGTTTGTGTGAATAACTGAAACTTGCCAAGCTTTTAACAGCTGTTCTGATGCTCAAGTGCCACTTGGTATGTTTCCGGATGGCTCATGTCCTTTAGGAAACATGACAGGGAATGGGGAATAAGGGGTTTTGATTGGACCATCTTCATTTAGAAGATAAATGGGGTTGATTTCACTCTTCTTATTGCCACTGGATGTTATTAGCATCAATACTGCAGGTGACATTTAAGTGTTAAAAAATTATTATTTTCTAGCTTTGTAGAAGTATCTAGAATTAGGGGGAAAAAAAGCTTCAAAATTTGTCATGCAATTTAATTTCCATGACAACAAGTTAGCCAAAATTAAATCTCTTTATTTGTTGTGTTTAATGTTTTATGCACTTTTTTGTCAAAACTTTCTTATAATTGCACGGACATAAAAAAAAAAAAAAATGGGTTAAAGAATTTGATGATGCTTTCATTCTACTTAAACACTAGACACAATAGTTTGAGCAGCAGGTTTGTAATTTGAATTTGTCATTTTCCTTTTTTTCAAAGTTTGGGTTAATATTCGACTTAGACTTGTTAAAGTTTCTTGAGCCAGATTCCACCAAGAGCAGTGTGAGGTTTCCTCTTTGCCTTGTCAGGATTTAGGTTTGATTAATATTTTGTAATTACTATTTTCCCAATGTATGATCTAAAGGCCTCTGGCAAATGAGAAAAATACATTCAATGTCAATTTGAAATGCAGTAGTTGATTCTGGAATTTTCTCCAGAAGAACATGTATTGAGCATTTTTTAAATGGATAGATAATGTTTTAAAAGAATGGATGGATGGAAAGAAACCAAATGGCTGGATGGATGGATGGATGGATGGATGGATGGATGGATGGATGGATGGATGGATGGATAGACGGATGGGTGGGTGGATGGATAGATGGACAATGTTTTAAATAAATGGATGGATGGAAAGAAATCAAATGGATGGCACATTAAATGAATTGATGAAGGGATGGATAGGGACAATATCTCAATTGGATAATTCATATCTAAGATAAATGTATGCATGAATTAGGAAAATTATTATAAATGTTTAAGGAAAGACATCTCTGATGGATTGATGGATGGAAGGATAACTGGATGGATGATTTATCAGATAGATGGATGGATAGCATCTCAGATGGATGGATAATTAATAACTTACATGTATGGATGCGTGAATGGATGGTTGAATGGGAAGTTTGTATCAAATAGATAGATGGATTATTATTTTAAAATTGGTTGGTGCATGTATGAACAATATCTTAGATGTACAGTATGTATGGATGGATAACACATGGATGGAAAGAAATTGATGGAAGATTGAGTGATGAACAAATATTATCTTATAGATATATAGATATAGATATAGATATAGATATAGATATAGATATAGATATAGATATAGATATAGATATAGATGGATGGATGGATAATGACTTTAATTAAACAAAATACTCACTTTATTTTTAGATTTTAGCACTGAAGTTAAGCTGGGAATTATCTAGTTAACCAATGAGAAAGCACAGTGCAGACTGAACCCCTAAGGGAACTCTTGGAGTGTGCTGAGAGACAGATGTCCGAATAAAAGCCATATTGAAGGAAAAAAAAAGCTTCTCACAGTTTTCTTGCACTAAAATTCAAACAGAACAGAATCCAGACCATTTTTAGAGGGAAAAAAAGATAAAATCCCCCTGATTATTTTTTTTTACTATAAAAAATGTGGTTGTTTACTTGAGTTTCAAAAGTACAATTGAGATCCCTAAAACAATGGTCTTTCTTTACATATATACTGTACACACACATTACATAACCAATGGACTTAAGAACATCTGTAGCATAACATAAATAGCCTTCAGCATAGTGAACTCTGCAATGGGTGGGCTTCACTGGTAACTGCGCACAATGTGTTTGATTCCCAAGTAAATTTGTGTAACGGATAACATCAGTGGCACGTGGCAGACGGCGAGACACTCATAAAAAAGGCTGCACACTTACTATCAAGTACCGTTTTGCATTTCAACACACTGATAGTTACAGTACAAGTCTGTGATAAGGAGACTGAGATAATTAGAGTAGACCAAAATGATATTTTTTGCATAGCCAAAACTGAGATGATTCAGCGCTAAATGAATATGCATGAGAATTTTTCATCAACAAAAACGCGGTTGCATAATCCAGGCTTTTATATTTTGTTATACAGTGTGAAAATGGGCCGTAATTAGTTAACGGTCAATTAGGTGGCTTTTGAAGGCTTTGCAATCAATATATAAATGCTTATTGTGCACACAAAGCCGGAAAGCAGGAAAAAGTCAATTACGTCTGATTATTATGCCTCATCTGTTGGCACAACAGCTAACATTCTGCATGGTTACATCACCAATGCCGCATTATGACAGCAACTTCACATCTGTGCTAATACTTCTTACATGCAATAAGACGAATACCCTGCAGCTTCTTAAATAAGTCACATCATTTGTGATTTGTTGTGCTTGTCTAAGTCTATTTAACATTCAATACATATGTCTGTTCAGCTCTATTTAAGAAATAGAAAAAATACATTTAATCAAGAATGCTATTGATTATACCTTTTATTTTCCCCCTCTTTTATTTTTGATTAAGAAGATTCTTAAGGCAAGGTCTCAATAAAGCAAAGCCAGGATTACACAACTCATAAATTGACAGAATTTCTAATGCAGTATTCGATTTCTTCCAAATGTAAAAGATGCATTAAGTCTTTCAAGCAAAACAAAGGAGGCTTGAGGATTTCTATTCGTCTACCAATGATGATTTGAGCAATAATATTTGTATGATGCTTTTTGTATAAACCATCAGTATGGGGTAATCCAAACATTGCAATTACTGGGCAGGGGTTTCACAAAAATAATAAGTGCTCTTGACAGTATGTCAGAAAATTTTGTTATTTTAATAATATTTGTAATCAGCAAGCCATAGCTTGGTTGCTAAATTTCCTCAACTGTTTCTTGTTGCTAAAGCTGATGTGTCTGTTTCCCGGCAGAATGCAGTGTTGATTAGAATGACAGAAGGGTCACTGGCTCTCTGTAATTTACTCAAGTCCCTTTGCACACATCGAATTTCCCCTTTTCATTTGGGTCACATGCATTCATTTGGCAGGAATGCTTGAGGAGACATAATCAGTGTGGATGATCGTGGTCTTTCGGATCTTGACTTTTTGGGTGTTTCGTGTGTTCTCTATGATTAGAAAATGACTGTAGCTGAGGTTGTGCAGTATATGAGCTCTGAAATCCACTGCCACACACATGCTAACCACCACCACCACCAAAAATATACAAAGAGCTGTTATTGAGTCTGAAGACTATCCGGTGGACGCTACACGCAGACACACCTCATTCAGTTAGGGTAGGGCCTTCCAGTTGCTGACCGCTGACCTTATACTCCCACACAGGACACTAAAAACAGCTAGTTCAATAGATCATCCAGATGTAAAAAAGCTCAGGGAGCAAACGTAGAATAGATGCCAAACCAAGGTCACTGCTGGAATTTATAGGTCTGGTATAAATATTTTGGCTAAATATAAATGTTGATTCCACTTTCAGTCTTAGCAGACTGAATGTATTAAAAATGAACAGCCTGTTTCTTCCCAGAGAAAACAGACTAAAAACATTGATGACTCATCCTGCACCACACACAGTTTGGTCCAATCAAATGCTTTCTTGAATAAGAATGCCCCACCCTAATACCCCCTTCAACCAATTACGATTTTTAAACATTCATTTTGAGTAACACATTTAGGAATAATTTCTACAAATAGAATAAAATCAGATGATTTCTGAATCATGTAATGCTGACTACATTGTGTATCGATGCTAAACATGTAGATTTGAATACATCATGGGAATACTGTACAAAAGTTTGCATGTGTGGCCCCTTTAGGACCTGTTGCCGCTTTAAGAGGCATCGCCATTTTAATGCTGCACAGCAAACTTTGTGAGAAGTGAGACAAGCCATTACAGTCCAGCTTGTAATATGTGTGCGTGCATCCTATAAAGTAAGTTTTGCTCAGTTATATAATGCTCTATAGCAGGGGGGTCCAAACTCAGTCCTGGAGGGCCGGTGTCCTGCATATTTTAGTTGCAACCCCAATTAAACACACCTGAACCAGCTAATTAAGCTCTTTCTAGGTATACTAGAAACTTTCAGGCAAAGGAAGTTGGAGCTAAACTGTGCAGGACACCGGCCCTCCAGGACAGAGTTCAGACAGCCCTGCTCTATAGTAACATTAAGCTGTAATCTTTCCGTTTGTAGTAAAGATTATTATTATATTGTAGTAAGCACATGCAATCTGATGTGATCGTTACCAATACAAGATCGTAATCTATACATCTGCCATGAGATTTATTAGTATATTGTTTGTACTTTATGTTCTATGTTGATTATAAGGTTGTTGTTATTCTTTGCATTGTAAACTGCTAGCAAATGTGTGGATAAATATTGTTTTGTTAAATGGCTTAGTCAAATACTAATATGGTAACCCACTGAGCTAGTGTTTCACTCATGCTCAGTGATATTAATGATAATGCCAATTGTTATTGTGCTGACAAATACCATGTTTGACATTCTGTATATTAATTTTTTGTATTTATCTTTGTACAGACAACACCTATTACATGCTACAGTAAAGCCTTAGAGAAAAGAACAGCTGTTGACTGCTATCCTGGGCTTTGACCAGCCCACCGGAGCAAGTGATCCATTCCATTACAGTCACCATTAAAAGTTCCAATTCCAAATTTTATAAATACATTACAATTAAAAACAGACATGTTATATAATAATACATTTTAATAATATTCTAAAACGTAACTTTTAGTAGTAAGTGTACTTTAAGCAATAGTCACCCTTTGGGAATATCCCAAATACCAAGTTTACTGTCTAAATATGATCAAATGTTTTCATCTAAACCCAAAAAGCAAGCAGCATATCATGGCTATGACATAACTATAACCTACTAACTCATTTTTAAGGCATGAGTACTTACTGAGCTCGGCGATGCTCCCCACACGGGTCGCCAGAAGTGACTGTTCAATGGTGCGGAGTTCAGCCTGGCTATAGGCATGGCCCTCTCCAGTTTTCCCTGCTCGCTGCTGGTCACGGTGCAGGTTCAGACTGTCCGGCAGGCTCAATACACCTGTGGGCCAAAGACCAAACAATTAAAAACAAATCAACATGCGGAAAAAGCCAGAACCAGACAACAAAACATCTGCAATGGGACCAGGAGACTTTGAGAGCTAAATGTTACGACATTATTATTGTCTGAAAGGTAAATCAAACAACCCCAGAAGCAATTAAAACTGCTGTTTTGGTGTTGGACCTTTTTCAAATTGCAACAAACCATGCGCCCACAGGTGAGTTCAGCAGCAGGTATTGGCTGATGCCTTGGTCGTCTAATGTTCATTCAGGAACCCTAATCAAATTACCGCACAGCACCGCAGCCAAGGCTTTTGTTTGAACAGGAGAATAGGCAATGACAGATGGGATATTGAGCTCAGCCACAGGTGAATAAAGACAGACAAGCAGCGATCTGTCTGAGCTAAAGGCTTTACACGTTGGGACTGTATTGTGTTTCTGAACTGGTATTAATTAAAAGGTGATATTTGTAGCTATTTGTCGTGGAGAGGTCCCTAAGCATTTGCCTTTTAGTGGTTTGGTGCATACAAGCTATATTGCTTTGTGATATTGCTTTTATATGAAGGATCAATGAAAAAGAAGTATCTCATAGCTTAGACATAGTATTATCAGTTACAACACATACATTTACTGCACCACAGGAGACACACAGAAAAAACATGCTGTAACTGTAACAGCTTTCATACAAATCTTTCAATAAGAGAAGTTTCAGTTCCACGGAGAAAATGGTTCAATGACTCATGTAGATAGTACTGTAATTTGGTTTTTGAGAAATCAATGTTAAACACGTCAGTTGAGAAATTATTCAATGACTCACTCACTCACTCAAAAAATAAAAAATCTCCTGATTTATAAATGAATTAGATGCATCAATTATTCGATGACTCAAACATAAAGCCAAGTCATCTGATTAGTTCCTGAATGAACACTTCTGAATGAACTGTTTAAGTATATGATTCAACGACTCATTCCTGAACACATTACACGCATACTGGCCTCTCTTCACTGGCTTCCTGTTCAGTTTGGCTACATTTTAAGATTTTAGTTTTGGTTTTTAATGGTGTAAGTTACATGTATGCATTAATTCAATTGTTCACCCTATCAAGGTGAACAAAAGTGTAACGGTCAATATGGCAAATAAAGCCCGCCTTCTAGTACAGGAGCCAATCATCGATCGCTTTATGACGAATAGTAGAACCAATCAACGATTGTTATAGACAGTACTGAGCACAATCTGCCTTTGACTTGATTTGCTTAACAAAGTCTCTGCATTGTCGGGTGACAGTATGTACATTTAAACAAAATCTGGTTCATTTACACCAATTAATTAAAGCATTTCATTTCAGTTAGCTTTTGACAATAAAGAAAAACAAACAAACAAAGGGTTGCGTTAAATTAGAACCGACAATCTAAACCACTACCCTCATTTTCCCTCTGTTTTCAGATAGGATGGCGGGCCAAATCAAAGGTTACCATGGGCCAACTTTGGCTCGTGGGCTCTAGTTTAGGCATATCTGAACTAATGGGACAGTTGTTGTTTAATTTTATTGGTGATTCCTAATATAAAATTCAATCGTAAGCTTGGCAAGCAGTTTTGGACAATTTGATGTTTCCCTATTCCACAGGTGTCAATTCCAGTTCCTCGAGGGCCACAGCTCTGAATAGTTTAATTCCAACCCTAATTAAACATACTTGATCAAACTAATTGAGTCCTTCTGGCTTGTTTGAAACCTACAGGTTAGAGGTTTGTAGCAGGGTTGGACCTAAACTGTGCAGAGCTGCGGCCCTGCAGGAATTGGAATCGACACCTGTGCCCTATTCAAACAGAAAGCCTGAGCATACCGCCAGAGAGGCGTTTCAAAGATGGCCGATATGACTTGCCTAAAAATACTTTGTCCATGCACAAGGTTAAAAACCAGGGGGGACCGTGCATTTGCAGTGATTTCCTTTAAACTCTGGAATAACTTGCTTCTCCATGTTAAGCAAACCACAACCCT
Source organism: Danio rerio (assembly GCF_052040795.2). NCBI lineage: Eukaryota > Metazoa > Chordata > Actinopteri > Cypriniformes > Danionidae > Danio > Danio rerio. Next base: position 12,423,204 of record NC_141024.2, read on the forward strand.
ATCTGTTTTATATACACTCTTAAAACCCATTTTTACACTTAGGCTTTTAATGTCATATGAAAGTCTTATGTCTGTTGTATTTGTCCTTTGTTCAAGATGTGTGTACAGCACTTTGGTAAACACTTGTTGTCTTTAAAAAAAGCTTTATAAATAAACATTGACTTGACTTCTCAATTACTATCCTGTAAAGACCTTACACTGATTTATTCTTGAAAGAATCTGTGATTTTAAATCAAGTAAACATACTATTCAATGACTTAAAAATAGTCTACCAATATGCTCCTGTATAAATAACTGTTTTTGAAACAATTGGTTGAGTAAAATATTCAATGACCCCCCCCCCCCCCCCCCCCAAAAAAGCCATCTCACTATAGCTTCTGTATCCACTGTAAGAAGCCATTAGTTGACTTTACTTTAAAGAACTGAGTAAACCAATTGCTTTAAAATGATTAAGTACATGAACTATGTGTGAAATCATAAAAATTAAGTTAAGCGAAAGTAACACCACAGAATTATTTTAAGCAAAATCAACCTGTCGCATTTAAGACAATGCATTTACTCACTTTTTTGAAGTAATCGCTTTTTACAGTGTAAATAATTGCTTTTGAAGGAATTGATTAAGTAAATGATTCAATGACTCAATTAGAAAGACTTCAACTATTTATAAAACCTAAATAAATCATTGATGTTGCAGTCTGTGACTTACTCATATCATTCCTGAATGAATCAATTGGGCATATGTTTCAATGACCCAGTCATAAAAACCCCACTCTTGAAAGTTTCACTTTCATTAACAATATGCAATAAAGTATAACACTATATAAACAAGGCACTTTAAAAGTAACATTCTTCAGCACTGCATGCAAACACACAACAGCCTGTCAGGAAGCTATTTTAAGCAGGTTATGCTCTTGACTTTCATCTAAAGGGATTTGTGTTGTCAGTCTCCCAGAGGTGAGTAAATATCCTGTCTCCTGCTGTATACCGAACAGAGCCGTTAGCACAAGACAACACAGGGAAAGAAACACAAAAACTCATGAAGATTTCATAACACCATGATTAAAATGACCCGGCACAGGGAGTTCTGGCTGCTCCCGATCTCTTTGTGGTTACTGACTTTATGCATAATGGAGGACCTGCAATATTCGCCAGATGGGAGACAAGCTGAATGCTTTGTCAAGAGACACAATGTTGTTCATGGGTGACATAATGCTTTTAAGGAATTTTGAAGGGAGTTCAAGCGTTTGTTTTGTTGATTGTCTAATGATGTTACTTTTCGAGATGAGTGCCGCAGTATTGTGTGAGGTGTGAGTGTATTCATGTGTGCGGCCCCTAATGAAGCCGCAGGACTCACGCAAGCCAGCGTCATGATGTCTGGTACAGTAGGTGCTGCATTTTGCTGGAGGTTTTCATACAGTTCAGTGAGAGGTGAGAGCGGATGATGTAGTCAAAAAAAAAAAAACAGGATCCGCACAAAGTTACAGGGGATTGCTTGAACTGTTTTTGTCTGTAAAGATGAAAAGAAAAAACCCTGACAGATGTGGGTGCCAAAAGTTTCCTGATAAAAAGTAAGGCAAAAATTAACTAAGGGGTATTATGAGATGGGTTTTGCTGTAATTTGACTTTTTGGCTATTAAATTACAAAACAATTAATTAATTTTTCTCCTACTAAGCATTTTACTAAGTATTTGTAATTATTTTCTTGTTTTGTTTTTGTTTTATTGCAATAAAAATGTATTTGATAATTTTACTCGTAATGTATTCAGCAATTGTTTTAGAATGTACAAAACATATTATATAGTAATAAATCTTTAATATATATATTTAAAAATTAGTGTTGATATACAATAAGTATACAGTGCTCAGCATATATATGTACAGCCCTCACAAATCTATGTTTTAAATCCATATGTTTAATAGGAAGCTTATACATTAGATTAGTCAGTACTGAAGCCAAATCTGGAGCTTATCTAACATAATAACCAACAAAACCGTTCCAAATACTAGCACAACCAAATTTATATGTTATAGAAACATATTAAATACAAATTTAAAAAAGAGGAAAAATCAAGAGAAGCAAAAAATGGAAAAATTTGGTGAAATTTTGAAGTTTGTGTTTTTTTCTTCAATATTTTGCTTGAAATTATTTGTATTATCTTTTTATTTTTAAATATGTTTGGTGACTAAAATTTCATTTCATTTCATTTCATTGTAATAAAGATGTCTGTTTAATAAATCTGTTTTGTTTAAATGCACCAAAATAGGTTGCCTTTATTCGCTGAGAAATGGTTAAAAACAATCCTTTTCAAAATGGGGTGAACTCAATTATGCTGAGCACTGTAGATATAATTAATATACAACATTACATAATATACAAAATATTAGAAACACATGGTAACGGTAAATGAATGAATAAATTAACTGAAATTAAATGAAATAAAACAAAAGCATTAAAATCAGAGATAAAATCAATCTGTTTTCTCATGCACAAACATAAAAAATATGCAGTGCAAACGAATTGTCACCACCCCAGGATAAATCCCAGAATTCCACAGGAGAAGAAACTGAGTTTTTGATCCCTAGAAATCTTCTCATGACTCTTTAACTCGGGCCAAAAATATGCACTCCAGAGGGAAAAAAAACGGGCCTCAATATTTTATGACCCCTCCGCCCAATCAACATTCCCGGCTCTCCAAACTATTCACTCTCCCCCTCTCCCCCTCTCTATACTCTCAGTACATCAACTTTTTAATGTCATTACAGACACTAAGAGATTCCTCTGCAATATTCATACAATCAGGTCAAATCACGGAAATGTGAGCTTGAACATTCTCCTCGCTCCAACTCTGCAGCCCCGCCATGTATCAACCATGTTATCTCTCTCCAGCACTTGTATTCCCCACTGAGAGAGAAGAAACAGATATTTTTATTCTCAGAAACGTGTTTTTCTTCACTTGATATGGGGTTAACTTAAATGGTAAAGAGGGCGGGAGGAGAAAAACGAGGCCGCAGTCCCTTAAAGGTTCCCTGAAGTGCTTTAAAATGCGCATCTTTGTTTGATGTGTGAAGTAATTTCAACTGAAACATGAAGACATCAGGACACATCAGGTATCCCTTCCCTTTCCAAACAATAGCCAGTAGCGTTTTGTTTATATCACAGCTCTGCGGGTCTTTGAGCTAAAGCACATCTGATTCATGACAGACACTAGCATAGCAATGCTGAGCCTGTTTAACTGTTTTGTTCCAAAAATACAGCATTCAATGTATTATTCTTTGTGTCTGTGTGTGTGTGTGTGTGTGTGTGTGTGTGTGTGTGTGTGTGTGTGTGTGTGTGTGTGTGTGTGTGTGTGTGTGTGTGTGTGTGTGTGTGTGTGTGTGTGTGCATTCACACCTATGGACAGCATATTTACAACAGTGTTCATGTGTGTTTGCAATGAGCAATCATGCAGGCAGAGGGTTTTAGCATCTCAGCTTTTTGTGGTTCTTCCCTGGACTGTTATGACTAATAAACAAAGAAGAGTTCAGATCAACACTGATTATACCATTTAATATTAGATTATATATTACATGTGAATAAGGGCCTATTAATCCCTGTGATTGTTTTCAGATAATAGAGAGCATTTGATTGGCCTTATGACAACTGATGACAAGCTGAAGTGCATAGTGATGTCATAAAAACAGTTGCTTCTGCTAGTGCCGATAGCCTAGGAATCATTGAGCCAACATACTGTATAGCGCAACTGTGCATCTCAATTCCCAATTCACTGATATTTTCCCAACCCCATCCCCCAAGACCTCACCCATCCTTTTCCTCCTTCACTTCCATTCAATTACTACTGTTCTATCATAATAACTGTAAAAATATCCAATAATAATTTGTTGATTTTTATAGGTAAAAGAGAGATACAATACATTTAGAATTTTAATATTTACTATATGAATTGTGCCATTGTTTTGAAGCACATTAGCTTATAGAGAACATTAAGACTAACATATACTAATAACTATATGATTTCAGGGGGATTTTAAAGACTGTGACCTGGTACCAAAATGTGTGATATTTAGCATGATGTTTATAAAAACGTTCTCCATAATTCAACAGTGAATTGAGGAGATGACACAGAGTCATAAGAACAGCATCTACTCGAGATCAGTTTGCAATAACTTTGTTTGAGACAAACTGGCATAAACAAAACAGAACAAATGCTGCGAAACACTTCAATCATAGCTGGGAAAGGTCTCCATAGCAGGAACATTCTGAAAACTCTCTGACAAGATTAGAGCACTCGCTTCTTTTCAAAACCACATTTAGTGACTTCTTCCTGAAAACTGATGCTGAAAAGAAATTGAGCTGGGAAAAAAATGTATTCAGAAAACATGCAGACGGATATTTGGTTGGCATGAATCTAAGATTGAATTTCTGCATCTTTGTTTTAGCAACGCAACCATAGCGTTGGGCTCATGATGCTTAGTTTGCTCAGTTTTTATTAAACTTCTGGCAAAACATTTGCAAAGAATATGGCCGAGCTCATGTCAAATCTGCAGTTTTTCAAAACCTTCTTTGGCTATAAAGCTGTTCACTGACCTGAATACCATTGCTCCTAGTTCAGAGGTAATCCTGTGCTTTTGTAATCCAATTTATTTATTAAAAATAAAATTTTATGACACATATGCACCATTTTGATCATTACCTAATATTTTAACCAAGCAGTAATCAGTCAACATAATATAAAACAAATAAAAAAACAAGCAAATAAAATAAAATAAAAAATAAACAAAAATAAAATAAATTAAATTAAATGAATTAATAAAAATACTAAATAAACAAATAAATAAATTATTGAATTAAAAACTAAATAAAAAAAATAAAAAAAAATAAAATAAAATAAATGAATAAATACAAAAAATATTTATTTAAAAAACAAACAAACAAATAAAACATAATTATATATATATATATATATATATATATATATATATATATATATATATATATATATATATATATATATATATATATATATATATATATATATAAAATAAAACAAAATAAATGGTACAAAGTTTAGATAAGTTTACTTAAAGCAAGTAAAATTGCATAGCACTGACATTATATTCAAACTGTGCAACATTGTCAAAAATGGCTCTTTTTTTATTTCTACAAAAATCAACCGAAACTAGCCATTCAGACAATTGAATAACAACATCAAGTCATTCATTAAAATGCACTGCATTAAGAAGGCATATCTGTATTTTAAGAAATAATACAACTGATGTATAAAACTACTGCTTCAGTCAGTATATGAGTGAATACTTCTAATGGACATTAAAATCTCATTAAATGACTGTAAGACGTATGCCTCTGGGACCAGTCATTATGTGCGATATTACTGCCATGATGAAGGGCCCATAATTCTCTGCTGGTTTTAGTGGATTTAAGTGGAATCCAAAAATGACTTGGACGCCTCAACATTGATGGTAAACCCAGAACTTCAACAGACTATCACATCATCCCCCTCTGCCGCTACATCTGTCACTTCTTAAAGAGCCAATTTATTTTCTTTATAAGGAAATGGAAAGGAACACAATGTCAGCTAACCAGATGGAGGCAAAAGGAAAACTATGAGTGCAGGTACAGTAAATGATATCAGCTAAATGCCAAACGGATTATTCCATGTTGATGCTGGTTATGAGCTAAAAAAAAAAAGAAATTATAAATAGATGCATTAAGACATTAAGCTTGCATTTGCATGTCGCACTGAAATCAGAAAACAAAGTGAAAATGCTTCTGTGCCTGATTTTATTTCATTACTTCTTTGCATTTTCATTATATAATTAGTCTTCGGATTTGGCCTTTGCTATAATGACAGCAGCACAAATTCCACAAGTTTGTGTAAACCCAGATTATCATGTGCTCCAGCATGATTTGGGATGATCCAAAGAGCATCTTGAGCTTCAGTGGAAGAACATCTGACCATCTGTACAAAGACGTTCACATAATCAATGCCACAAATCTACTTAGCAACTTCGAAACAGTGCAAAACGGGTAACATCTTCATCTTTTTACCTCATGATGAACAAGTTTTCATTTTGTGAAACTCCTAGTATATGCAGTTTATTTCCCAGATTAAATAAGAATGTCTGCAGGGTCTTTACACAATAGATTTACTTTTTTTTAACCAAACACAAAAATGTATTTAAACATTAAAGCTTTTAAAGACTTTTAAAGGCATAATTCATTTAAAAAAATAAAAATAAAAAAAATGTATGCAGTTCATTTTCTTACTCTCAGGTCACTCATTTTTAGCTGAAACTGTGGTTCTTGGAGAGTCAAAAGTAAGTCAACAGCTACCAAAGCTTCTCCTGACGATACATTAAAGTATTTTAATGCTTTACTAAAAAAGAAAAAATCTTACCTTCACCTCAAATAACCTTAAGTTAAGTGTTTGTAAAACAATTTATTTAGGCTAAATTTAAATAAACAAAGTTGAACACTACAAAATTTAGTTTGCTTGTTTAAATTCAACACATATAAATTGTTTGCAACAATAACAACAACATTTTTGGGGGGTGAACTATACTTTTAAAACCTGGATAAATTAAATGAATTAATGCATATCCTAAACTGAAAAAATAACTCTTAAGATTTACTTTAAAAAATGTAACAAATTTCAAGCAAATTTTACAATCTTATATCAGGTACTTGTGAATATCATGTACAATTTACCAAATTAATTTAGGAGTGTTAGGTTAAATATTAAGTAAACGTGAATTGATTATCTTTACTTTTGAGTCTTTATTTATTTAAATGAACCAAGTAATGTCATTTTCTTGTTTTAGCAGAAGGAACATTACTTTTATCAATTTAAATAAATCTAATTAGTTACAAATTAGTACATTTGGTGAAACTTGGTTTAATTGAAACACCCAATTCCACTTGAAATGTTTTATTTCCCTTTATTTTAAGCAAACTTATTCAGGAAGAGCAAATTTACTTCATAAATGCTTACTGATGTCATCGCTAGAGTTAGCACAGCTATGATTGTCTGAGTGAAGCGTCAAACAATAATGCTAATAATAAAAATGTCAAAAGCCAAAGCATGAGTGCTGCTCTTCTGCAAGGTGGTAACCTCAAAACTAAAAGACATACTCAAAACTCATAATCTACGAACTAATGATGATCAAACTCTAACAAGTCTTTCTCTCAAATTTAAACACCCAAGATTGATTTTATTTTCAAAATGCTTTTCTTTTAATTCAATATCTTTGCAAAGCTTGCTGGGAACTCTCCATTGCGACATATCCATTATTAAAACTTACTAAATATTACTAGGTTTGGGACGATTAGAAAATATTTAAATTTTACAAGTAAATGAACTCTTTCCACTCATTTATTACATGGTCAATGTGTAAATATTAAATGTGCACTTAGAAAATTCTAGCTATCCTTGACACTTAATATTACAATTTAAAAATGACAAGAGTCGATTTATTAGATTTGACTACACTAAAAAGTCATTTCTATCAGTGTAAAATAAACCAATAAAATGACTTTTCTTAGAACATTTAAAACTTTTTCTGGCCTTAAAATTGATTTTCAATGCAGTCTCAAACTGAACTGCATCGTCTTTCACAAATGGCGTGAAGGAGAGTATACGTTAGATTTGCATATGCGCACAGCAGCCAATGCAGTTCTTTTTCCACAGTTTTCACACAACAACAGATTGTTCTCTTTCTTGGCTTGCTTGTAACCGGCGTAATCTGGCAAGAATGAGCAATGTGGTATATTCGAGCATTGCCTGAAATCTCCTGTCAGCTCTGCACTGAATGATTAGATCTACAATCAATATGTCCCATTCTTTTCCTGTGACAGAAACACACTTCTGCTCCTGAGTGCGCACTCAGACACTTTGTTTTGATTTCCTGCAGCTGTTGAAGTGATACGCTATTTGGGGGGAAAAAAAAATGTATTCATGTTGACGCACACACATACGGAGTCACAGACTATCAGGAATGCAGATTAATTCCACAACAACAATCAAACTTTTTTTAAGGAAAGTATAAAATTGAAATGTGACACAACAATAAGATTATTCTACAATTCAAATAGGTTGAGTGCAGCTTTGTTCCTCTAACTAAATTAAAGTATCCTAAGGGGGGGAACGACTCACTCGCGTGGTGTCACAAAAAAAAAAAAAAAGGCAACAAAACTCTTTAGCTCGCTTTCAATTTCTTTTTTTCCCCCCCTCCCTTGCTGCACTGCTGTATATTTGCTGGAGGAAAGTCCCATCGATTTCTCTACGGTGCACAGCCGGTCTCTTATCAGAGTGAGACTTGAACAGAATATTAAGAGCCAAGTCTCCATAGCAACAGGGCAGAGCTGCCCAGCCGCCGTGTGATTGGTGGAAAGACTGGTAGGGGTGGCGGGGATGTGCTGGATATGAAGGTGGGCGCATACAGAATGCACAGTGACAAAAACTCAAAATTTGGGGGTCCTGCTACTGTACCTTCCACTTGAATGATATGTCATATGCATTGTAAGAAAAAAGGGGATTTTATATTTAACTAGAGTTAGTACTTGAGTTGATCATGTCAAGGTGTTTGAAAATATTCACAGCATGTCTATTTTTTGCTATTAAACAAGACAGCTTAGCATTTCTTTATGAATCATGGGTTAAAGGAATGATTATATGCAAAGAACATTGGAAAATGTGCAGTGAAAGTTTTACTCATTAAGCTGCAGAACTTACAGTATGGGTATGTTTTCAAGTGTGTGCCAGTAAAATTTTCTCCAATTGACCCAGCCGAGGCTCGAACCAGCGACCTACTTGCTGTGAGACGAACATGCTACCCACTGCACCACCTTGCAGTCCTAACCACAGATAACAACCAACAAATTTCTCAACATCACAGCATCCTCACAGCACATACTGAAGAGCAAAAAGAAGACAAATAAAAAATACACAAAGTAATATTAATAATAATAAAAGAATACATAAATTAACCAAGGTCTATGATAAAATAAGTTTATAATTTCCCCCCTTGACCAGTGGGTAATATATTCCAATGACATACGATCAAATATTACTTTATGCCATTCTGACAGTGTCGGTGGTTTATCAGATATAAATTTAAGAAATATACTCTTGCGGGCAGCATAGGTAAGAAAATGAAAAAACTTCCAATTAAACATTTGAATAATTCTTCAAATTATTATCAGCAACAACTAACAAAAAGATTTGTCTGTCTAAAATTTATTATTATTAAATTTTGTATTAAATTTTGTATTAAATATTGGACTGTCAAATCTGTACCCAATTGCCTTTAAAAAAAAAAAAAAATATATATATATATATATATATATATATATATATATATATATATATATATATATATATATATATATATATATATATATATATATATATACAATTCCAAATATAATGAATAAAATCACCTTCTTCAACTTTGCCCTTTAAACAAAATGGAGAATAATTTGTATTAAACTTACATCTACATGATGGGGTAATTTGTAGACAATGCAAAAGTTTGAACTGTTGCTCTTTAGTTCCATCGCAGATTTATATATTGCCAGCATACTGCCAAATGTGTGTCCAAGTGTCGGCATCGATTAAACATCCCAAATTTTTCTGCCAAACATCTAGGTACATTTTTCAAACTTATAAAAAATAGCCATAAACGCAAAGACAAAATCTTCATAACCTATGAAGCAAAAATAGAAATTAAGGCAGCTCCATTTTTGAATAATTGTACAAGTCAAATGTACGTTGTTGTTTTTTTAAAAGAGATCTTTTACAGTTCGCTTCTTACAGTGAGCTTCTTGCTGTGAGGTGATCGTGCTACCCACTGTGCCACGGTGATGCCCTCTTTTACAGTTATAAACTACTGAAAAAAAATCAGTATCACAGTTACTGTACATTAAATGGAAAATTTAGGCAAAAAAAAATGTTGCATAAATTTTTAGCTTCTAACATTCTACAGGTACTTTAATGTGTGTTCTTATCCTGGATATAGCTAACTATACTGTAAAAAAATATAAACAGCACCTATGAGGAAAATCCTCTTTTGGAAGCTGTTTGGACTTAACTGTGTGTAGTCATAGTGTGTCCAAAGTCATATGGGAGTGATAGAAACACAATAAGTCACTTTTTTAATATTCCAAATCCCATCCACTTTAAGGCCCACCGCAACATGACAGGACGTACGCAAAGCAACTGGGATTAAAACATCTGTTCAGCTCTCTATGATCATCAATCATCATCAAATGTGATCAGGAATGAGTTTTACAAGTCTAAAACATTTTTAAAACAGTGCATGTTTGAAATAAAGTAAGTAAATAAAGTAAAATTCTTGTAAATCATCACCACAGCCGCATAATAGTACAATTATAAAAGAAGACACTTTAATTCCGGTTTGTGGATGTTAATTCTGGTTACATTTTGTACATTAACATAACAGATATCCATACAAAAGTGGAAATTATTGTGTATCCTGTCACATTTATTGTGCAGAAACAGTGCAAAGTTAAACACATGAGCTGTATGTGTGTTTGCTGTATGTGTGTGCGTGAACCTTGTAAAGTCATTGTGTGTGACTCATCGTTGCAGAAAGGCTTGAATTAACTTCACAACAAATACATCAAATAATCATTGGTAAAGTTTTTACAATAGTATTTTTCACAAACGTTTCGTGAGATCTGCTTCCTTCATGTCTGTCACTGTGCTTTTTATCTGATGCAGTTGGAGACTGAGGCACACTCTGACAGGCATGTGAGAAAGGTGGGCGGGGAGAACTAGCATTAAAGGCACAGGCAACAAAAACAGCTACAATGTGTGCAAAGCAGAAAATCCGATATTCTGAAAGGAATAATAAAAAACCTGATGGGTGTTTTGGGCTGAAACTTTTCAGACACATTCAGGAAACACAAAAGACTTTAAAAAAGAGGTAACATAGGTGCCCTTTAACTCAATTATGAGTTTTAGTCCACTGTTGTAAACATGCTCAAAACTACTGGCTAAAACTACAAGGCTGTGGATTAAAAGTAATAATTATTATTTTTTTGCTTCATTTAGTTTTGTCTGTATATTTTTTTTAACTCTTGAAGTGTCATTTGGCCTGAATGTTATGATTCATGAAGGACCACAATTTAAGATTTTAAAAAATGCTGTTAATGTTCTGCTCATGTTCTGAAAAAAGGTCAACTACATCTTGAATGAATTGAAGGTGAATACATTTCCATTTCTGGGTTAACTACCACTAGAATTATGCAATTATATTTATAAAAATGATTTAAAAATGCTTTCAAAGACATAATTAAACACTTTGGTATTTTGTAAGCTAAAAAAGTCTCAAATATTTAGTCACGAGCCACTAAACTTGTAGAAAGTGGGTCATATGGTATTGCTCCTTTGCATAAATATTATGCAGAAGCCGGAGTCAGTATATCTCTTTTTAGAGCAAAACCGTCTCACGTAACATTATGAAATATGTTGCAAACCACATATTGATCATGTAATAAAAGAAGCGGCTGCAGTTCAATACAACATCCATTGGGTTAGAATGGAAAATGCTGAATTAATATCATTACGTGCAATCAGAGTTCAAATGTGTAGACAGACAGGGTTATGCCTCAAGTGCTAAATCATTAAAACATTCCTCAAGCTGTCCGAATTCTCCTTCACCATGACAACCGAGGTGAATGCCCCCTTCAACATAACACACACTGGTTCACAGCTGCGCCAGATACGGGCAACATTTGGCCATTCTGACATTTTACATCAGCTTGAAGCAATATGATCAACAAGGGACATGTGGAGATTTTAATGAGGGCCGTGCTACTGACTGGTACAGTATCCACAGAGCTCAATTAGTAAACATTATGTAATGTAAAGCTGAAAATTCTCTTTTCTAAATGAAAGGTGAGAAAAGTGAAAGGTCAATGTAATTTAAACTCATTAACAATCAAGGCTTAAAACTTTATTAAAGCTAAAATGAGATAGCAGAGAACTTTTTGGAAACCAGTTCAACCATATTTATCTAAGCATGAAGCTTTTTTTCCTAACAATTCCATCAATGGGCGTCATGGTGGCGCAGTGGGTAGCAAGATCGCCCCACAGCAAGAAGGTCGCTGGTTCAAGCCCCGGCTGGGTCAACTGGCATTTCTGTGTGGTGTCTGCATGTTCTGCCTGTGTTGGCATGGGTTTCGTCGGGTGCTCCGGTTTCCCCCACAGTCCAAAGACATGCTCTATAGGTGAACTGAATAAGCTAAATTGGCCGTAGTGTATGTGTGAATGCAGGAGTATATGTGTGTTTTCTATTGTTGGGTTCCAGCTGGAAGGGCATCCGCTGCGTAAAACATATGCTGGACAAGTTGGTGGTTCATTCCACTGTGGCGACCCCTGAATAATATAGGGACCAAGCCGGAAAAAAAAATGAATGAATGAATGCAATATTTGAATACATAATGTACTGTTTATACAGTCTAGTAGTGTGTACTGTATAAATAGTTTGCCCCAATTTTCATATATTATGTTGATTTGTGTTTATTTTACATCATACAAATTGTTACAAGCCGATGTGAAGTGCGAAGGCAGGTGAGGATCCTTTCGCAGCATTTAACATATATTTATTTAACAACCCAGAACAAAATAAAATTCAAGAGTTTGCACTTAGCTGATGACTGGTAATAAGCTAGTTTGGCATGCTGTCCCGGGAGAGAGCCCTGAGCTGATGAGATCCTCGAGCCCGGGGCTCCCTCCCGTTTGCAGAGCGAGAGGGGAGTTTGAGCTCAGGTAGATCTCGAGGAATTGACGAGAATTCCTGATCCTCTCGAAATTAGTTTATAAATAAACTTCACATAGTACAAACTAGGGAACTTACTCCATCATTGGAGTAAAGTTGCTGGGGTCACACTACACTTTTCTCCCTATAAACTTCCATTCATACGTATGCGAATGCGTCAGACCGGAAACGCAAGCTCGTGCGACAAGTTTCGCAGTTCACTGCGTTGGAAAGTTCAAGCTTGGTGAACTCTTACAAGCTAAATCGCATCACATGATTGCGTGAGACCAATCAAAGATCAAACCAAGACCTCTCTGGACAAAACATGGAGCAATCTCTCGCTTTTTAATGTCTAATCATCTTGTTTAAACCCGCCCCTTTTCAAAGCACCATACAACAGAATTTCACAAGCACAAACTCTAGTGCAAGGGTCACCAACCCTGTTCCTGGAGAGCTACCTTCCTGCACATTTCAGTTGCAACCCTGACCAAACACACCTGTTTGTAATTATCTAGTGCTGCTTTAGGTACTATTAATTGGTTCAGGTGTGTTTGATCAGGGTTGGGACTGAATTCTGCAGGAAGGTAGCTCTTTAGGAACATGGTTGCTGACCCCTGCTCTAGTGTGACCACACCATTGCGAAAATAACTACAGACAACGAAAGGGGAAGACAAACTGAAATACATAGCCCAGGTAATTAAGTGGAATGCACTGCAGCTGTGTGTGTCTGTGTGTGTGAGTGTAGGGATGATGGACAGCTGCAGCAGGTGTTGATTGGTGCAATGCATTCTGAAAGTGGTAGTTTGTGATGTGTGTGTAGTTCAACAGGGATCTATGTGATTGTTCCACAAATATATGAATACTTACAGTAAAATGTGTTATACATTTGAAATAAAAATATGTAATGGTTTATAGTCTATTTTTGTGGTTTTAAAATGTTTATTATTAAAAAAAACATGCTTGTTTGTTTGTTTTTATGTATTTTAAGCATTGAAGAATATTGGAAAATTGTGTCCTTACTGTATAAGGAAACATTAAATTGACTGAAAGATTAAAAATAATTATTTTGCTTATAACATATTTCATTTAAACTTTGAAAAAGTACTTCAATTGCCAAAAGGTTATTTTCCTGACACTTTTAAATGAAGTCAGCAAGTTAAATTAGCAAAACCTTGAACACAAATTGTTAAAAAAAATAGTGTTTCACATATTTTACAGTAAACCAATGATTGCAAAATATTATTTGCTTTTAGATTGCGCGCAAAGCATGCTGGGACTGTAAAAAGATTGAGCGACACTGGCCTGGGTGAAGCCTCTGTGTGAATGATGATTGACAGAGGAGATTACTTTTAGGAAAAGGACACTGAAATTCCAAACCACAGCAATTCTGGCCAACGGTTCTATCAGTGGATGACATTTCATTCTGCTGTGGGAGTGTTTCAATTCCATTTCCACATTAACCCATTAATGGCTCACTAACGGTTGTGGGTTTTCGTTAGGTCAGAGCTTTTTGCCCACATGCAGACATGTTTTTTCCAGGGTGCAGAAAACCCAAATGGCTTGTGCTCCCTTTTTGTCTCTTGCAATAGAAGTCACAAGGAAATGCCACTTTGCCACTGTAACAGGAATGTGTCTGGTGGTGTTGCTTAGAAACTGTAGCTTCTCACGCTACAAGCTACTAATAATGTAAAGCCATTCTACAGTCCATCTAGATACACTACAATGAAGTAAACATGATGGAGCTATTTACAGAGTGAATGTCTTTTTCAGTGGATAATTGCAAAATTATATGATTTATTTTACATTCAGAAACGTACTTATCTTGTGACGCCATCATTTAAAAATTATTTGATGGTTAGAATTTCCAGAAAATCACTTCACTTTGTATTTAGTGATGGAAATCTGTAAAATGTTCATGCCTTTTCAAATCACAAATCACATTATATTACATAACTATAAATGCACAGATGAACTCAAGTCACCTTTTCTTCCACGGTGCTTTATAATCCCTGATTGTGTCATTACTAATATAATAAGTGATACTTTTTCATTTTCAGCTAATTTTCTGTCATATGTAAAAGCATGGGCCTTTTTTACACCTTTCATTAAGATGTATTTTAGCTGATCTGATCACAAGAAGATGATGAAGACTTTTGAGCAAATTTTCCAGTTTCTTTAAGGATTTGTACAATTGTGCTTCTTCTGATCAATTGATCTAATGTTGTGACATAATATATACTGTATGAATGTTAAAGAAGACATGGAAAATGGACAGCAACAGCCTTACATGCAGTAAAAAATGTAATTTAACTTGCCTTATAAGAAGAAATATCAGTGTCTTTACTGAAACACGAACATTCGACCGTTTTCCTCCAACTTGTAAAATCCCTACCAATGTTTATCCTAGATTAAGCTTGTTGTCTGTAACTATATTTTTAGAAAATCTTCACAATTTGGCTTGCAATCATTTGTGAATGCAAATGCCTTTTTACTATGCAATGCAAACACCCTCTGGCTCAGCCTTCCTGTTACAGAAGTTGCTCCCAAAACTCCTGCCACAGACAAATTACGAATCAATTATGAAAAACATTCAGGATGCGCGCACAGTGAGGTTGCAAAAAAAAAAAAAAAAAAAAAAAAAAAAAAACGGGAGGGTTAGCATTTACAGCGAGGGAATGACATCTGATGCAGTACAGAGTTTGTTGTTGTCTTAGAAATAAGTTATATTGATGATTACATATTATATATATTATTTACATAATGCTTTCAGTGTATTATTACAGCTCGTCATCCAGTGATCAGCACAGTGATTCTGCAAAATTAACATTAAAGTAAGCGGTATTTGTCTGACAGGTCCATTTGTGATAGCACCCTCCCAATAGATTTGGATAAGATGAAATGGTCAAGCATCCAGCCCCGAATCTACAACCCTCTTATTGAAGATCCAAGTGATTATCTTATTGAAACTCCAAGAGAGAAGTTAAAGGCCTACAAGTATTTGGAAGCTTACAATTTTGTTCTGTGTGGTCATGTGCAAGAAATAATGTTCCATAATTACCAGATTCACAACTTTGTAATGCTAAAAACCGAGCTTCTGCCTAGCCAAAGACAAGAAAAAAAGACGGCTACATAAGGCCTGGGTAATCCTCAACAAGCAAAACTGCACATGTACGGCAGGGTATGTAAACTTACACTTTTACATTTCATTCTAAGCATTCAGTGTCCGCAGTTTAATTCACCATATTGAACTGTTATTGCTGAAATCATTGCTGCAATCAAAAATAAGTAATGTGTTTGATTCAGCATTTGA
Source organism: Danio rerio (assembly GCF_052040795.2). Taxonomy (NCBI): domain Eukaryota; kingdom Metazoa; phylum Chordata; class Actinopteri; order Cypriniformes; family Danionidae; genus Danio; species Danio rerio. The sequence goes on from NC_141024.2 coordinate 12,439,315, forward strand.
TTCAGTAATTTACGGGTTTATCTCCCTCAAAATTGTAAACATTGATGTTTTAGACACCATTAACAGTGTCATTGATGTTTCAGACACTATTGATGGGGGAGATAAACCCATAAATGACACAATTATAAAAGCACATGAACAATAAACAAGCTTAAGAGACCTTGCTTTGCTATAAAAAATCTTCCTTCACCTTTGAGAAAAGCTATTTTGATTAGAGAAATCATTATTTAGTAACAGTATTTCTTTTGTGACCAAGCACTAAGCGTAAGGGCAATAGTGAAGGGGAAAAGATGTTGTCTGACACTGGCTCATTCAACTGAAACATCTGAATGAACAATTTAAGCTCGCAAAAGCAAATGACTTCTTAATCTTTAAGAGAGAGAAAGGACATTTTGAGGAGAGTGCATTTGACTGCTACTTCACAGAGTAATATCACAACAACAACAGAAACAACAACAAAACATCACAACTCAATTAAAAAAGTAGCTCATTAGTGGAAAACATGCTCTATGTTGAAAAGAAAGCTACAGAAAAATGTAGCTACTATTGGTTACTCGCTTCCCAACACTACATAAGATTACTGCAAATAAAGTGACACATTGGCTGAGTCAGTCGTCAATGAACTGCAAAGGTTATTTAATCACAAATGTTACAAATCACCCCAACATACCGGCACTCTCCAAATCATTAACACTGCTCACATCATATAATGGGATCAAAAGAAAGTCCCACGCTGCTTTGCAACATGCTCCTGCTCTCCATCTGTGCTCTGTGAGCCTGGACTGACTCATACCGGCAGAGGACAACAGGCAGAAGCCATGGAGTCAAAACCAACCAATCAGAAAAGAGATAAAACGCTTATATCTTCTGGCCCTCTTGTTCTCTGCGTGGTTTGTGGGTCACGTATTTTGATATAGAACATATTACATTTGAACAACATACACCTGACTGGGTTTTAGCCCTAAGAAACCTACTACATTAAACACACTTGAAAGAATATTTTTTTCTCTCTAGATAGGCGTTAAATGCTAAATAACAGACCTTTATATTGTACAAATGTACTAATAGAACACATTTGCCAAGAAAGTATTTACATTTTCAATCAGGATTGATATAAATACAACCTAATGGGTTTTAGAATGTCATAATTACATTATGATATGATAATAGTATTCTGACGACACAATATCAAGATGTTGTATTGACATTGTGATGTCATAATGAGTATTGCAGCATCATAATATGACGTCACAACTTCATAATGGCATGATGATGTCATATTTTGCGTTATGGCATCGTAATAGGCATCATACTGGCATTATGACACCTTAATGAGTATTATACAATGGGTATTATACACACAAACTATTTAAGTGTCATAATATTGCTAAGTCATAATGTGCAATAAGATGCCATGACAGCATAGCAAATAAGTTTAAGTAATTATTGAACTTTCATTTCAAATGCAATAATTAATATATTTTTACGATTTGATATAAAAGACATCCATAAATTTGTAATACATCTAACACACTGAATAAAATGATTAACAATTTATTTAAATCACACATTTATTGAATTTAAATGTGTAAAAATTTGTATATGCTTGGTGACTGATTGATGTAACTTTGCTTTCATTTCATGCTTGAGAAGCAAAATAGTATGGGAAATTGTAAGTGGAGGAGGCCTGTATGCACAGATGTTCCATGCCAACGTAAGACTGTTCAGCTAATTAACATTGAGTGGGCAACAAGCTGCAAAGTGCATGTAAAATATGGTCTGGATGAGGTCATGACGTAAATACCCTTTGGCCTGCAGGCCTCAGCATCAGCCAGTCACTCTTGGGAAGAAGCACAAATTTCAAAGCCAATGGCGAAACCACACTCACTGACCTATCTGCAACCCTAACTCTTCCTCGCATGCTTCTTATCTGCTTTACAGGGAGCGGAGGAAGGACAGAGATGGAAGATGAGAGGATTGAGGGAATTGTAAAAAGACAGGCTGTGACACAGAGTTGCGTGAGACCAAAAAGAATCGAGAAAAATATCATAAAACAAAGGCTGTGTCTTTCATAAAAGCAACTCTTGCTTTCTCTTGGGTTTATGCTTTAATTCTTACTATTTCTCAATCCTGACCAACCAGGTCAAAACTAACTTCAAATGTTTATTTCTTATGAAACTACATTAAAAGGACAGTTCACCCAAAAAATGAACATTTACTATTTACTCTCCCTCAAGTGGTTTCAAACCTTTTTGGGTTTCTTTCTTCTGTTGAACAACAAAGAATATATTTTGAAGAAATGTGTAACCATTGACTTTCATAGTAGGAAAAACAAATACTGTGGAAGGAAATTGTTACAGGTTTCCAACATTCTTCAAAATATCTTCTTTTGTGTTCTAAAGAATAAAGAAACCTATAAAGGTTTGAAACAAGCCAAAGGTGAGTAAATGATGACAGAATTGTTAGTGAGTTATGCCTTTAAAGTAAAGAATCAACAAGGCACATTTAAAACTAGCCAAAGTGTATAATCACACATTTTAACTTGATTAAATGTAAACGTCTTCAAATTGACATTCTGTTCATGTTGCTGGTGAGATGGTCCATCTTATGAGTTAACATGACCCAGAGGCCCCTGCTTGGGGCTCAGCGTGTGTACCTTGATGCGGCCAGGATCAAGCAGATGGTGGCCATATGTCTGCAGAACACGGAAGAGGAGCCACTAATCTGAGGCCAGAGACTGTGAAGAATTTATAGTGCACTCTTATAAAAATACCTGCTGCTAGTATAGAAAACTAATGCAGACACACACTCATATATATACATACAGTATTGCCATCTACTCAATGTATGCTGACAATGAGATAACATATATCTTAGATACAGATTTAAAATAAACGTTTTCTGCTGCTAACTAGGAAAGGTTGTCATCCACGGAATTTCATCCAAATTTGAATACTTCCCAATTATAGAATAGGCAAAATATAATATGTGAAAATTGTGTCCCAAAATATAATAGTACCTTTTGGTTTCTGAAGGTACCGTTGGGACTCCTATATTCAATTTGGGTTCATTAGCTCAGCATATTAAGCCTACAGTCACAAACTTTATGGGTTAAATTTGACTCAGGTTTTAAATTTGATGATAAGACTAGAGCTGTAGTATTTTTTTTTTCAATTTAGACAAGCAAAAATAATTCAATATACCAAAAAAAAAAAAAAAAAAAACAGATATTCCATGCTTTGATGAGCACTCGGTTAGATTACTGTAGTGCATTGTATGTGGGGAGTAGCAGGACAGCTATTGCCAATATGACCACATTTCCCCCGTGTTAGCTTTGCTTCATTGGTTGGCAGTTCATTTCAGATCACAGTTTAAGATTCTTTAATTTGTTTTCAAATCTCTAAATGGTCTTGCCCCACCTTAAATCTCTGAGCTGATACACCCCTATAGGCCCACTTGTTCTCTCAGGTCAGCTGAAACTGACTTGAGACTTTGGAAGGATTTTCCGCTGCCCATAAGACAGCCCTCTTTCTCAGTTAAATCAGCTCTTAAAACTCATTTGATTTTATTGGCATTTAAAACCTGATCTTAAGACCTGGTTATTTCAATTTATGTGCTTTTTAGGTAGTTTAGCTATATATATATATTCTTGTATTTTATGTATTTTAAAGACTATTATGCTTATTTTGTTGTATATTTTCTGTAAATCACTTTGGCTCACTTCTGTGTTTGTAAAGAGATCTATGAATAAAGTTTAACTTGACTTGACTACCTGCTCATTTGATGGACACTTTAGTATCCCATGAGGCCATAAGAAGATTTGTAAGAAGTAGTAAGTCATTTTTTAAATAAATTAAGGAAATCTTAAAAACTTTTTAAAAAAAATTAATGAATTCAATTGTATTAAATATGTATATAACAGCAGTGGTATAGATCCCAAATTAGAAGTGCACACCCCGATTAAAGTAAATCAATGTAAAATGTGATAAGTTGCTTCAGTTTAAAACAGTTTTACCTTGTAACTGTTGAGTTGCCATAACTTTATTTTTATAATTATGCACATATAGTTCATCTACTTAATAATTTTAAGACAACATGTTTACTTACCTTCTTAAAGCAAAGTCTAAACTAATCACTTTTTACACTGAGACACCAAAAAGACACCACTTAAAAAGTCTCAGTTGCTCTGGATTGGCAAGATTTATGTGTTTGAGTAAAATGTTTTTTTTGTTTAATTCTATACATTTCTAATAACAATAAGTTATTAGAGTTTTTCCACCAAATATTGCTATTTTAACTCACTATTGTGCTGCGTAAAAACGAATATGAACATGAAAATATGGCATCATTTAATTAGCTTTAAATTACAACAATTTTATTTTTAATTATGTTTAAAATCAGTAAGAAATGTAATCAGTGTTTTTTTTCTAAAATATATCAATATAAAAGGTAAATACAGAGAGAACTGATCATTTCCATGTGGTCTGTTATTATTTTTTATACCTGTATATATATAAATTTAAACTAGGTATAAAATGAGGCCTAAATTACAGGTTCCCACCTACAGTGAGGTAAGTAGCTGTCTACCGGTAGGTGTAATACAGGATTTGAAGGCTGCTTTGTTGATTTTCTCACGGTCTTGCTGTTCTACAATTAGGAAATGAACCGTAACATTACATAAGAAACATTTACAACACAACACGTCTTCTGCCTTAATCCCAGACAGATACGACACAAAACGAAGGACTAGGTGTGTCCCAAAGGCCTCTGAAAATACCATAAAACATGCCCGAACATGTGGAAATTAGCCTAACCTTTAGGCAGCAATTACTGTTTCTCAGCTGACATTTACTCCAATTTGTCTGGCAGCAAAAAATGTCCTTGAAGTCACTGGCTCTTGGATAGGGTGTCACAGTCACAGGTTTCATCATGCCCTATTCAACAGCTTAGAGAAAAGCAAACTGAAATGCACCTCCAAGGTGCAACGCTCCTCAAGACACACTCTGATGAGCAAAAATGTACAGAAAAGACAGGTTAAAAGTCTTCCCTTGAAGAAAAACTGCATTCTCTTCCTTTGTTTGGTTTGCTCCCTGCTGCTAATGAAATGAAAGCTGTGCTAAATTAAGATTCACATAAGAAAAGACATGACTTGAGAGTTAAACGCCTTCATTATAATCCGAAATTAGACAGTAACCCAGACCTCTGCATGAATTCATTTGCTTTCAGAGTTCAAGAAGACAAGATTTCAGAAGTACCCAACCAAAGTGACCCTCATCCTGAACTGTATTCATCAGTGCAAAATGCAAGTGCTTTATTTATTGGTAGAATACGGGCTAATATTAGAGACTTTTAAATATATACAGTGTTGTGAAAAAGTGTTTGCCCCCTTACTGATTTCTTATTTTTTTGCATGTGTCACACTTCAATGTTTCAAATTTTTTTTACTAATTTAAATATTAGTCAAAGACAACACTAGTAAACATGTCATGCAGTTTTGAATGAAAGTTTTTTTGTATTAAAGGAAAACAAAGTCCAAAACTACATAGCCCTATGACAAAGTGTCTGTTAAAACATAACTCTGCTTTATCACACCTGAGTTCTGATTAATCTAGATCAAGTAATCAGGCCTGATTACTGCCACACCTGTTCGCAATCAAGAAATCACTTAAATAAAACCTGCCTGACAAGGTGAAGTAGACCAAAAGATCCTCAAAAGCTTGACATCATTCTGAGATCCTAAAAAAATTAAAAAACAAATAAGAACGACAATAATTGTACCAGTTTAGCAGTCTAGAAAAGCTTTAGTTAACTTTGAATAGTATCTAAATTAGTTTGATGATCTGAAACATTAAAGTGTGCCAAACATGCCAAAAATAAGAAATAAGTAAGGGGAGCAAAAGAAAGTGTTGTGAAAAAGTGTTGGCCCCTTACTGATTTCTTCTTTGTCACACTTTGTCACAATATTTCAGGTTAACAAATTTAAATATTAGTCAAAAATAACACAAGCAAACATATCATAATGTTTTAAATTTGAGTTTTTACTTTATTTTTTTAGTTTTTTGAGTTTTTGGGAAAACAAAGTACATTTGTGTTAAAAAGTGTCTGTTAAAATACAACTTAACTTGTCTATTAAGGCTGAGTTCAATTAATCTACCCACACTCAGGCCTGATTAGTGCCACACCTGTTTGCAATTAAGAAATCACTTTAATAGGACCTGACTGCCAAAGTGAAGTAGACCAAAAGATCCTCAAAAGCCAGACGTCATGCTGCAATCCAAAGAAATTTAAAAACAAATAATGATAACAATCGAGATCTACCAGTCTGGAAAAGGTTGTGTTGTCTGTGACTAATATTCAATTTAGTTTGATGATCTGAAACAGTAAAGTGTGCCAAAAATAATTTATAAGAAATAAGTAAAGGGGCAAATTCTTTTTTTACACTACTCTAAGTTGAAATGTGGCATTTAAGAGTGCATGCTCATTTAACATGTATAAGTAGTTAAGTACACCAGTTTCAATAAAAATTATGCATATTGGCCATCCATTTACCAGACAACACATTTAAAAAAAAAAAAAAAAAGAACAAATAAGCAAACTTTTAAAGACAGTTTTAAAGTTAACCACTTTTATCACCATGTAAACTATTACTCAACAATTTAAGCAACAGCACATTTTGGCAAAAGTCCAAACTTTTAAAGTTAACTACTTTTATTATCTCCTTGTAAACTACAAAATCTGTGACTGCTTGGTGTTTTGTTAATTTGTTTCTTTTCAAAAACTGATACTGGCATATAATGCACGATACAGTACATCATTTATTTATGTATTTATTTTTGAGTGTTTTTTGAAGATTCTGGCAGTAGAGGAACCCTGAGAGTTGAAGAGAGGTGAATGTACAGTTAGCTGAACTGAGCCAAGCGTGTTTCTCCATCTGAAACGCTGCTTTATTCGGTCTATTTCCTCTGTGCCACTGCACATTCATTCCCCTCTCGCTGCTCTGCCATGCAAGCGGGTTCCGGCAAGTTCTGCCACAGGCAAGCAACACTCGCTTTAATTATTGCAGGGGGCTGAGCTCGTTTGACAGGTCGACCTACTCCACTCCATTTGATATGAATTAGTGAGAGTGAAGGGAGAGAAAAAAGAAAGGTGTACAAGAATAAACTGATGAGGGGGATGAATACAAAAAGCAAGTGATTTTCACATGTTCTGACATTTCTGAAACTTTACCATATTACTCAACAATTGCCAGATTTTTTGATATCTAGCTATTGTTTGCTTTTGAAAAGCATGATTGTAATTTATTTCTATAGCTTGATAAATATATATAACATAAACAATTTATGATATGGTCCATGAAAGTTTGACACCAAGTTATTAGTTCAGTTATTTTTTTATACATTTAATATACGTATATGAAAACTGAAGACTGGAATAATGTTTGATGACTTTTAATTAAACTTTTATGGAATATAAACTTATATTTTATTATATAAAACTAATCTACAATGCTAATTCATATAAAAAGCATAAAAAAGTATAAAAAAGCATAATTTATTTATATATATAAAAGCGAAATTTTCAGGGACTACTCTAAGGCTTATTCTTGTGACCTGACCCCTGATCCAGCAACTGCTGTTTTTGGTTGGTCTGACTCACTTCATTGGTTCTGCCATCAAATTGAAAAAGCTGTCCAATATGGAATGATAGCTAAAAAATATTATTATTCGTCTATGGAAAAAGGCATCAAAACCACTTTTTAAATCCTGGCTTTCTGAATTTCTCTCTAGCACTTGCATTTGTAAAGCCTTAGACACAACCTCTCTGATAGCATTGCTGGCTTCTTTTATTTAAATCTGCTGACCAAGCACAAAAAAATTATCATGCTAAAATATTCAGATAATTAAATATTCAGCTAATTATTCTTGAATAATATAATATAAATTTCCAGGCCTGTCAGAAATTATGTCATTATTTTATGAAAGATCAGTGAAGACAAGCCTAAGGGCTGCTGACTTTAAATGTAACTTTAAATTAAAATAACAACTACAGAAAAGTCACATTTTGAAATAAGAAATAAAAACAGTAATTTTAAATTGTAATAATTTTTCACCTACTAAGTTTTATGTTATGTCTGACCAAATAAATTCAGTCCCTGTGAACTGGCCATGCAACCATCTGGGAGTTACGCTTCTTTGGGGCTTTTCCGTACCACTCTCCAACTCTCCAAAATAAATTCAGCCCTTTTGAGCATGAAAAAAAATAAAATAAAATAAATAAATAAAAAAAATAAAAATAAAAATAAAATAAAATAAAACGAAATGAAATGAAATATCATTAATCTACAACTAACAATAATATTTATATTAAAATATAAACATCTATTTCTTTAAATTCAAATTTATATGGCAGCAGAATTCAATTTTACTGAAATCTGCTGACCATACTTATTTTAAAAGATCATATTCAGCAACTATTTCTTGAGTAATGTTAAATCTATAATATTTCCTGCAACTGCTTGTCAGAAACAGAATGCTTTTAGATCAGCCCAGCCCCAAGCGTAAAACATTAATTCATCATCTATCATGCGAATGTCCAGAAATGTCGCTCTGTAACTATGGAGGGCATTGGAGCTCCTTGCTGCGCTTTGATAGTTTAATGCTCAGCGCTGTCACCGTGACAGCTCCAGCAGAGGCAGTGGGAGAGACGCTGGCCCACTTTCCTCAGCACTGACAAATCACAGACACCAGACAAGAGTTCGAAAAACCGATTACAAAACAGACCCGGCAGACCCCACACACCGGAGAGACGCAGACGCTCCTCTGCTCATACAGCCTCCGGTTCTGTCTGGCACTTAAGGGCCCATCTTCATCAATTCTTAACCTTGGTGATCACAATCTGGCTGTGACCCAGAACCACTGGGCCTCGGACCCCTGCGTCCTGCACTTTACTGAGTGATGTAAACAGGCTCATTTTATGGTGACAGTAATTACGACGGTGAGAAAACAGGCTGCGGTTTTATCCTGCTCTTAGCCTACAGATAAGTCCCAGGGAGCCAGGAAAGAACTGACGGGGATGTTTACCATGCAATATGACGGATTTGGGTCAAGAACAAGAGAAGAACTAGGAAAATGCCAGGCCATAGGGGAGAAGACAGGAGTACCCAGCAAAAAATGACCCTCATACTGGACTGTGTATTCATCAGTACAAAATGCAAGTGCTTTATATATCAGTGCTCTCTAATATTAGATATTTTTAAATCAGTTTCCAACAACAACAACAACAACAAAACATTTTACAAGCAATTTAAAAAAAAAAATTTTAGAAGCAGATTTAAAGCTTTTAAAGATTTAAAACTATTATTTTGATTTTAACTATTAGCCAATAATCTAAACAACATCATATTTCGAGGGGTAGGACTACAAAATTGTGACTGTTTATAGTGTTTTTGTTGTTTGGATTTTGTAGATACTGTATGTGTGTATTGAGATTATTTTACCAAACTTGTTGTATGTCTGCAAAACTTTTCAGAAATGTAAAGGAAAGTTGCAAACTTGGAATTTGGAAAAACTCAAATTGTGGCACTTTAGTTGATCATTTTAGTATTGCTGTCATGTAAATACACTGTTACATTAACTTTTTTATAATACTTAAATGTCTTTCCTTTAATCTTCACATTTTCTTTCTAATTTATCCTTCTTTGACTTCTCTTTCCATTTTCTATTTAGGTTATTAAAAAGATACACACTGAATGGAATAACACACTCTAAAAATCTGGTGTTATTTTTTTTACCCAAATATTGGGTTGAGATATTTGGGTAATTTTTTGGGTAGTTCTATATAACCCAAACCTGGGTTATTTTTTTTATTAATTGCTGCTAAGAGTTTAATCAATGCAACAATCAAGATCCACATAGATGCACCAACCCAGCTTTTTGGGTTAAATTAACTCAGGAAAGCAGGGATTGACTGGGATGCCACATTTTAGATAGATACCCTGTAAAAGATCCTGGTTGCCTTAATTTTCTAGGCTAAATGAAATTAACCTTATGATGTATATTATGTTAAACTGACTTAAAACAGCTTCAAATTAAGTCCATTAAGTTAGAACCTGATTAACTTAGTTATAATGACCTAAAAACATTTGCTGTCAGGACTAATTGGTCATATAATTGTTTACGGATGGATGGATGGATGGATGGATGGATGGATGGATGGATGGATAGATGGATGGATGGATGGGTGGGTAGGTGGGTAGGTAGGTAGGTAGGTAGGTAGGTAGGTAGATGATAGATAGATAGATAGATAGATAGATAGATAGATAGATAGATAGATAGATAGATAGATAGATAGATAGATAGATAGATAGATAGATAGATAGATAGATAGATAGATAGATAGATAATTCTTTTTCAAACATTTATACTTGTAATACTGACAGCTACAAAATGACTAATTTGTTTAAACGCAACAATAAAAATATTATTATTATTATTATTATTATTATTTTTATTATTATTATTATTATTATTATTATTATTATTAGCAATGCTTTTATTAGTTTACCAATGCTTTAAGAAATGATGTCTGCCATTATTGTAATATCCAATAAAACTAATTATTGGTTTATTGATATCATCAGTGAACACTGCACTGTAATTCACACCATAACTAAACCTTTTAACCTTTGAAATATCCCCGAAATTCTTCACAAAAATGCATCTGGCACAATGTTCACCTTGTTTACTGCTTTGGCATAAATTCATCTAATTTAATGTGAGTGGCTTTTCTATTGCCGCACTCACAAGGATAAGAACTTTAGCTCAGTCAGTTCCACAGTTAACACAGTACAACCGGAGGCTTATTAAAATTATGGATGCAGTTTACGATTGTAGTTTTTTTCACAGCCGGCATCTTTAGCTCAAGCTCGTCTTAATGTTTCCGCTCATTTTCCACTCTCGTCACCCTCCATTATAGCCAGTCTCAGAGTCCCCTGTGCTATACCTCTATTCTCATCTATATCCTGACAGCAAAACACAATCTCTGTCTGTCATTCACAGGCCATAGAGGGATTCTGTGGAGGCCAGAGGCACTGGGATGAGCCCTAGAAATAACATGACGTTGCCAAAAGTAATGAGCAGAATAAATATGAGGAAATACGATCCACTGGGATGTGCTGATCATTATGGAAGTTAAGGTACTGGCGGTAGTGTGAAAAGTGTTTCTTATAAAAAAAAAAATACAATGAAATTTTGGAATTTCTGGATAAAATTGTTGGAGTTTTTCATTAAATATTTAATAAATATTATTATTATTATTATTATTATTATTATTATTATTATTATTATTATTATGTTTCGCATAAACCTGAACTTATCTTGGCAACAATATGACATGTATTATTTTTTATCCAAAAAATGTGGATAACGTTAAGTGGTTAATCAAAGAAAGACTGCAAGGGTTTGTTTTCTGTTTTGTTCCAGCAGTGGTGCCTGGGCTGCTGCCTAATGAATGATAATAAAAGCATTTTTTATTTGCTTTCAGTTTGAGTAAGCAGGTTTATTAGCTCATTGCTTTGTGGATGAATGTGGTTCAGAAGCAAAAGTATGTCCTGTTTTTTTTTTTTTTTTTTTTTTTTAAATAACATTTTTAACTGAATTCAAAGTCTCTTTGCAAGTAAATTTCATTGAAATGCACTCCTAGAATATTGCTGCAGTGGAATTTCTAACAAGTACATTCTAAAATTATAACAGTAAGCTCTGCATACTCTCATAATCATTTTATATCATTCAGTAGCAAAAATTATTGTATGATTTTGAAGGAAGCCCATAGAATAAGGCATTACAATAGTCAATTTGTAATGTTATGAGAGCATGCACAAGAGTAGAGGTAGTCTTCAATGAAGGACAGGACGAAGGTGATTAATATTATGAGTAATGTTATAGATATGAGCTTTAAAGGAGAAGGTTTGATCAAACTTGGCACTTAAACTTTTTTATCTGATTCAAAGGAGATTCGAGAGTATCTAACATCACTGAGAAAATGTTTGACTTTGCTATTGTATTTTTGAGCCAATAAGAAGAATTTGAGTTCAATACTATTGAGTTTAAGAAGGTTAATTAAAGAACAAGTTTTTAATTGGGCAAATTTTTTTATTTCCTAAAAACATACATTAGAACAGAAGACGTTCCAAAACCAATCGATATGAAACAACAGTAACAACACGAGTGGGCTTATCATTTTTGCTCTAAATTAAACTCTAAAGGCCCAACAAACAGTATTCCCTTTTTATTATGAATGTTATTTGTCATTCTTTCTTTATATGTAAAAAGAACTTTGAAACATCTGATCATTAGTTTTTAGCTGTTGCAAAAGTCCACACGTCATCCACAATTCTAGAAGCAATCTAAATATTTTATTTACTTTCATAAAAAAGCAAACAAAAATACTACCGTGCACATATTTCACTTAATACTGATAATGTTTGGATAGAATTTGCACCACATCATATACAGTATGGATTGAACCATGAGTAAATCATGCCATTAGTGTAAAGCTCTCTACAGTACATGAAGAGATGCTTTCAATTTACTGCAGCCATTTATGAGGATCCATTACAGCAGTAATGAAGGAAGTTTTCTTTCAAGGCAGCAAACAGCCAGCCAACTCTCTATACTATAGAACAGAGAAGTCCAAACTAGGGCCCGCGGGCCAAAGTTGGCCCATGGTAAGCTTTGATTTGGCCTATCATCTCATCTGAAAAGAGAATGATGAGGAACAGAAATCGTCATTTTGAATTTAATGTAGCTGTTTTGTCTGTTTTATCAGTGTTTAAATTAAATGTTGTAAATGAATCAGATTTTTAATAATGTAAATACTGTCTCTTCACGAATAGAGGACAATGCACATAACATTGTGAGTAAATCAATGCAAAAGCTTGACTTGTGTTGCTATTTGGCATTGAACTCCATTGTGTAATAAATGGGATTGTTGTTGTTTTTGCTGTAATAAGTTCATTATATGGATTACCTTTTACATTATACTTCATTAGTTCCTATAAAGCAATGTTCTCTTTTTAATATTAGGAAAATAAATTAAGAAAGTACCCATGGCAACTTTAATGTATTACAGTTTGCTATATTTACTTTCAGCCCACAACCCTCAATCAAGTTTGTTTTTTTCATAAGAAAAAGTTTGGGGCAGCCCTACTAAAGAATAAAGCTACTGTATTATAGTACATCTGCGGGATATAGAAGATCAAATTAGTGCATAATTTCCTATTCACCACATTGGCGGAAACCTGTAACAATCTATTCTGTGTTTGTTACAACCGTTGGCATGTATGATTTATAACTTAAAAATGCCCATTAGCATATGTTTGTGATATAATATGTAGCCTATTATGATATATAATAGCAGCAATCTCACGCCTCTGTGATCAACATAAATATATTGTATGAAAGCTCTTTCTCTGAACCTTCAGATAAATGACAGACTGGGGCTGTTTTCATCTTCTGGCAGATTTGTAATGCTTCTATTTATTTCTAAGAGAATTTATTGTTTAGCAGAACAGAGGGGAAACCATTGTTTGTGTGTATATTACTCATGGTAACTAACTCTTTTTTATGTCTTTTCTTCACAGGGTTTCTGACAGATGCTTGACATGAGCGAGGGAACAAGACACTAGACGTATTATTTTTCCAGTTCTGACAGGTGCTGGAGTAAATACTGCATTGTGCTATGCTTTTTTTGTATCAAGACAAAAACTAAGCCTTAAGGGGGTCGTATTATGCATTATTAAATATTTGGAAAAAACACTATTTTAAGAATATATTTGAAACCTTTGTATTTTGTATTTTAAATATTATTATTAAAATCTAATATTTCTTAATACTTTACACTAAAATGCCTTACACTCTTAATGCTTTATAATTTACATTTAAAAAATAATACTATACATTATTAATGCAATTATTCATATGATGCATTATTTATTTGTCATGCATATATATTAAATTTACAAATTTTTTAAGGGTTTTGAACCAACAAAATGTTTTTTTACATGCATTCTGCATGCATACGATTGTTCATGGCATGCATAAATAGTTACTTTATCATACACTGTTTTTTAAGTCTGAATTTCTAAAGTTTTTGTCAATTTTAATAAGATTATTTTTAACATGTAATATAATATAATATAAAATATTTACATTAAAACATAAATAATAATAATAAAAACATTTCTACATTGTAAAAGTTAAAACATTTTAGGTACTCCATATGCACACAGTTATTTATATAACTCCATTCAATATTTATATAATGCATTCATTTCTTCATCATATACTACAATTATTAAAAAAATAATACAAACTTAAAGGCCAATAAAATAAGAAATTAACTGTAAAATGCATAGTAAAAATAGAATAAAACATTTTAATGCAATATGCAGTGTTAATAATTAAAAGTTTCACAAGTGTTCAGTATCAAAAATTAAATCATATAAACAAAAATAAACCACACATATGCATACATATGCATATATCTTATGCACTGACTTTCTACACTATTTTTAAATTTACTTTAATGTATCTGACGATTAAAAGAATAAATACATTTTAACGCACGAATAAATACATTATACATCATTTTCTTAACGTCACATTTTTTTTAAATTCTACTTTAAATATCTACAGTTGAAGTCAAAATTATTAGCTCTCCTAAATTAAATTAAATTAAATTAAATTAAATTAAATTAAATTGAATTGAATTGAATTGAATTGAATTGAATTGAATTAAATTAAATTAAATTAATAAAATAAAAAAATAAAATACAATAAAATAAAATAAAAATAAAATTAACTTTTACGTGAAAGAAATTTTCTTACGACAATTCTCTCCCTCATGAAATGACTCCTTCAAAAAAAGTCTTGAGAAAGAGTGCATGGCGGTGTGTCAAAATAAAGTGCTTTGATTGTCACAGTGCTGAGTGGACAGAGAGACAGTCCTCGCTGACTCATTAGCACAGAGAGGGTCAGTGATTCAGCTGGAATAAGATTGAAAGGTCAAGAGAGCATGTCATTCAATGTCGCTCTCAGATGTCCCGAAAAACACTCCGAGTAACAGAGCATCCACTTACTGAAAAAACAACTCTCCACTCTGTCTATCACCTTCCCTGCAAACTTAAACCCAAGCCTTGGAAAGAACAATGACTATTCATGAGGCTCTGTTTCAGACAGGGGAATTAGAATATGAATACAGCATCTGGTAATAAAATAAAGGTTGCAGTCCACTTTCAAACTACCGACACTTCAGTAAGGGTTCATACTTGATGTTATCAAGATGACCTTAGAGTGCTATTAAATCCTGAATATAAAACACCTTTTATGGTAAGAGACTGGATGTGGTATTAAGACTTAAAACAAGGCCTGACATCAAAAGTAGTTTTTCATAGAGTGGATGAAGTTCTACAGATTTATCTATAAATAAATGTTGAGTTGCGACAGCTATTTCACTTTACAGTTCAGAGTGTTATTTACGGTGAACAGGAAGAGTGAAGATATTGAGTGAGCATGTGAAAGGTGCATATTGGTGTCAAAAGCAACCGATAATCCAGCTGAAATATGATATTATTTGCGATGAGCTTAGTCGAGGCGAGAAAGCTTTAGGTGAAAGGATTTGTGTTCCAGGAGGCACAAAATAACCTGAATAAGATATCATTGTTTTACCAGCTCTACTGTATAATAAGGGTCTCTGAAGTATAAAACAGCAGTATTTAGTACATCACAGCAGCTTTCATTTATTTTTCTTAATACGCAGAACTGTTTTTAATCATAACAGTGCAATACAACAGGAATGTGGCTTTAAAAATGTGTTTCAAAGAGAGGAAACCGGATTAAAAACAGCTTATTTCTTCTAAACAGATTTAATGAAAAATCTTGCACTATTATAGTTGTATTGGTGCTCTTGTCACATAATAGATCTCAGAAAACCTTATACAATAAATAAAAGTTAAATTCGTTGCTGCTTTAAACAAGTATTTTCTCATTACTTCAACACAAACTACAAAACAAACAGAATTGATAGACTGAAAGCCTAAATATTGAGGTTAAGACACTGTAGATGATGTTTGGTAAATATATATATATATATATTTTTAATAATGGCTTTGAATGACACCTTTTACAATCACCAAGCTAGCATTTATTAAATAATAAAAAATAAAAAGCTAACATTTTAATCC
The DNA here is from genome assembly GCF_052040795.2 of Danio rerio. Lineage (NCBI taxonomy): Eukaryota > Metazoa > Chordata > Actinopteri > Cypriniformes > Danionidae > Danio > Danio rerio. The sequence goes on from NC_141024.2 coordinate 12,455,555, forward strand.
AAATTTTACTGTAATATATTATAAGATGTAATGTATTCCTAAGAGGGGTGGCGCAGTGGCACAGTGGGTAGCGATGTCGCCTCACAGCAAGAAGGTCGCTGGTTCAAGCCTCAGCTGGGTCAGTTGGCATTTCTGTATGGAGTTTGCATTTTTGGTATTTCTTTATAAAAATTAACCACTTGTGCTTTAAACATGACTACAATGGGGTGACAAAAATATATCTAATTCAAAAAGAAAACAACATTCTTATTATTATTAGTAGTAGTAGTAGTAGTAGTAGTATTTTTTTTTATTATTATTATGACATTTCTGTCATTCCGCTACTCAAATGATTGTGTCTTGATTTAAGAATGAAAGGGACGGCACGGTGGCTCAGTGGTTAGCACTGTGGCCTCACAGCAAGAAGGTCACTGGAGTCCTGGCTACAGTAGGTCAGTTGTCATTTCTAGAGTTTGCATGTTCTCTCTGTGTTGGTGTGGGTTTCCTCTGGGTGTTCCTGTTTCCTGTTCGACTTTGCATGTATAAGAAAAGGTATAAATGTAAAATCGCTAATAAAAAACGACACCATGAACATTAACTGGTATGATGAACAAGCACTCTGAACATATTAATTATATTACATTTACATTTAATAATAACTCCCTAAGTCACTTTACAATCTATGCTAATAAAAATACAACTGCTTGTGTTACTGTAGATGTGGAATTTTACACTTGCATTAAATGATGCATTTAAGGAATTACATTTAGTATGCATTAATGGGATTTGTTGACTGTTTATTCATAACCGATTATAAACATTTATATCAACTAGTTGTGGCATCCTAAATATAACACAATTCATGCATTATGTTAATAGTAATTTCGGGTGGTTTTCTAGTATTTTTTTAAAGCTTAAAAGGGTAGTTCACACAAAAATGAAAATTGACAAGCTATTTACTCACCCTCAAGTGTTTCCAAACCTTTATGAGTTTCTTTTTTTTCTGTTGAACACACAAGACGATATTCTGGAGAAACCTGTAATCATCAAATAGTAGGAAAACAAATACTATGGAAGTCAGTGGTTACCGGTTTCAAGCTTTCTTTAAAATATCTTCTTGCGTCTTCAACAGAAGAATAAAAGGCCAAACAGGTTTTTGACAAGTGAAGGGTAAGTATGATGACAGTTTTTTGTGTGTGTGCATTTCAAAGACACCAATAAGTTAAATAACTAAGCCCTACAATAGCAATGAACTTTAAATACAACTCAATATCAAAAACTCATTCTGTCAGGAGTATATATCAAGTATTTTTTTAAAAGTGTAAGGATTACTTAAAATCTTTCCATTGCTTAATACCATTCGCCACAACACCTCTTGTTGACTTTGAAAGATGCCTCAAGATTGCAAATACATGCATCTGACTCTAAAAGCCAGCAACTCGCAATGATTCATAACCCAAGAAACCCATAATATTTGCATAACGAGTGATTCAGAGTCAGAAAACACACCCATGACAGACAGATGCGCAATCTATCTGGCATTGAAGACAAGCTGCTGCGCTTTCAGCAAAAAAACTATACAATCCTCATCACGCACGTCTACAAAACCGCCACCATCTCTAGGTGTGAAAGAGACATGGTGTCTAAAGTAGGTCAGAGGCACTTAAAGGGATAGTTCACACAAAAAATGATGTAAAAATGTTATCATTTACTGTGTTTTTATGAGTTTCTTTCTTCTGTTAAAAAAAAGATATTTATTAAAATGAAAGAAACCTGTAACCACTGATTTCCATAGTATTTATTTTTTCCTACTATGGAAGTCAATGGTTACAGGTTTCTAACATTCTTCAAAATATCTTCTTTTATTTTTAACAAAAGAAAGAAACTCATAAAGGTTTGGAATGTCTTGAGAGTGAGTATGTTTTGATATCTGGGTGAATCCCTGAAAAAAAAAAAACATGAAGGGAAGTTACAATAACAGGGAATGATGAATGCCAACTGCTTTGTAATCACACTTCTAGCACTTTTGCCGGCTTTGGGCTTTTCTACATGGCTTCTGGAAGTCCTCATTCACTGTGCTGTTGCCTGGTAACCCGAGCGCCGTATACTGTTAGTGCCGCATTGGAACCGCAGTGATTCTCACTGCTGCTAAAGCTCAGTTTGGGGGCGAAAATAGCGGAAGGAAATAAGGGTTTGGGTCGCTGAGGGTCTCACCCACTCTTCCAGGCAGGTGGTGGAACTTCCTCTGGGCTATTCTGAGAGGAAGGGATTGTGTACAGCGAGCCAAGAAAAGGGGAGAACAAACGCATTGTGCTTTAAGGACACTTTTGTGGAGGCAAGCTCAGTTCCCTTGTGTTTCTTTAAAGTTTTTCACACCCTTTATTTATCGATTTAGTAGGCGAGATGGAGGTTGAAATGACCAGATGGATTGCTACAAAAAATGTTTCAGAGCTTAGAGATATATAGATATTTCAGGGATGACAGACAGGGACATTTTTAGTCTTTTAAGGTTAAGGTTATTTTTGTACAGCGAATAACCAGAGCTTTTAACTAAATATTAGCAAATTTTACTATTTGATGACATGACCTGTTTTGATGCTCATATTTCAGACAAGCTTTAGAAAGGATTGCAACTATATTGTTAACAATTTTCTGTAGAATCTACAGTAACTTACTAGCAGCAGTTCACCAGTAACTTACTGTATACCAATCACAGGAAAAATATTTCATTTACATTTACAGCACCATTTAAAATATTTAAAATAGTGTATATGTGCAGTAATATATACAGTAATTTTCATAAAGCAACTTCAAAATACAGAGGGGGCTGATGATGAAATAAAATTAGATAAATGTTGATAGACGCAACTTTTTAGATTGTCATTTCATGAATGAAATGCTGCAAAGGACTACAAACGCATTGGTCACAAAATACCATCAAGCATGTTTACTTAAAAAAAAATGTAGAAGCTACTCGGTGGAAAACAAAAACCTGTAATAAATTGCTACTGTATGAATGATATTTGAGGTATATGAAGATGGCAGACTGAAAGATGCTTATTTTACAATATTTTTTGTTATTAACAGAAATGCATTAAGGATCTGTTCACATTTACTGTATAGTTCAGCTCTCTTGATTCAATTGGTCTGGATCAAATTGAACATTAATTTGCCCATAGTTCCCTTAGCGCTTGATTCCACCTTAAGATACAAAGCAAAAATGAACTGTACTGTAGGTGTCTATATTAGCAGGTATCAATATTTTATATTAGCCATTTGAAAGAGAAATCAAAACTATGCATACATACAAACTGTAAAGAGACACATGCATGTTTGAACTTTTACAATATGAATAATGTAATTACTTCCTCCATTCCTGATGGCTCACTCCATTGTGAACAGGTCTGTGAACTGAAATGCTCAGGTAAGATGATTAAATTAGAAGAAAAAGCTCCAGAGGTTGCTTTCTTCAATTATTCAATAGCTTTTATTACTTCTATGTTTATGTCAATTCTCTGATTTGTTTTTTAAACTAAACAGCCAATCAGAATTCTCAATTTCATTACTTAAGCTAAAAAGCTCCCAACGCTTCCGATTTGATGCCAATGATTGGGAAAACTCCAGCTTTAACGATGCCAATGAAATCACAAAATTCGTTTTCATTGTTCGTGCATGTTTAACTAGATGGCTTACAAGTATTAATAAATCATTATTCGGAAAAAAATCAATAAATTAAGCAAGCAAACAATCAATCAATGCAGATTTTATTTTTAAACTCAGAACAGATCCACCCTAATAAATAAGTTGAAAACATCCAATATAATATAAATATAAAGTGCTCTGTTTGTTCTCTATCTTATACAAATTATTTTGGGCACTGTCACCTCACTGTCGCTGGGTCAGTTGGCATTTCTGTGTGCAGTTTGCATGTTCTCCCCATGTTTTTGTGGGTTTCTTCTGGGTGCTACTTTTTTCCCCACAGTCCAAAGACATGCGTTATAGTGGAATTAAATAAACTCAATTGGCTGTAGTGTACAGTATGTGTGTGGATGAGTGTATATGTATGTTTCCCAGAACTGGGTTACAGCTGGAAGGGCATCCTCTGTGTAAAACATATGCTGGATAAGTTCATTTCGATGTGGCGATCCCAGATTAATAAAGGGACTAAGCTGAAGGAAAATGAATGAAAGTGTATGTGAGACAGATTCAATGCTTAAGTGAACTATTCAAACGAATCATAGAATGAATCAAAATATTAGAAGTGTGATTCATCCTTAAAAATTGATATTAATCTGTCAGAAATTGCACAACTTAAATATTAAATGGATAAAATATTTCATCAGAGAAATAACTCTCAGTATGTCAATACTACTGACACGCATACGGATTTAGCAGAAATATTTTACTGGGGCACATCAGCATTCACTGGAGCTTGTGACGCCCCGTAGGACTGCTAATATAGAAATGACTAAAACATGATTCAACCCCATCTCGCTTGAAAACTTTATCAAATTATAGAACATTGGAGGTTGAGTCACTATTTGAGTGCTGTGTTTTATGGATATGGATAAACATCTTGAAGCATTAATCTACCCTGGGGATATGTCTTCAGAATTCCAGTGCAGTTTTTTAACACACCCGTTCAAATGAACATATAAATGCAACAGGAGCTTTCAAAACATTCATTTTTTATCCTATCTTTCTGATGAGTCAGAGCTTGAAAGCTGAAGCTTCTTTCGGGAATGGCGCACTAGCTGCTGGAAATATCCACAAGACCACTGACTCACAAATTAAAGCATTTTTTCCACTAATTTTAGGCACTGGCTTCAACCTCAATTGCAAATCACCTTTCAGACTGTGGACAGACAGCTTTGTCTTCTCCTGCTGTGAAAGCGCTTCTTTATGACTCAGCCAAAGTATGCTAAAATCACACGTTCCCAGTATGCTAAATGGTTATAGATGCAGATTTAATTTCGTCCAGATGATTTAACACAAATAAAGTGCTGCACAGAAAGAACATGATGTTAAATCAATATAAACAAGCAAGTATGGATATTTATCCACTTGGGTTTTTTTATGAGAGCAGATATTGTACTTTAGATAACAGGAAATGGCAATTGTAATTAGTCAATGCTATCCTTAAGTCATTTGTGAGTCATTTTACTTTCGTAATATGAATTATGAGAGTCAAACAGAATATTTAATACCACTCAGTTGTCTCATGCTGTCAAAATGCATTTTAATGACTATGTTAAAGTCACACGTTCACAGAAACTAAATGATAAATGGCTACAAGCGCAAACACATATAATTTAAAACAAGTATAAATAACATGTTAAATAAACATGAAATTCGTTTAGACAAGATATTAACCGATGCTATTATTGAGGCATACTTTTTTATCTTTAGTGAAACCAAACATCTAAATAGAACTCTATATTTTACTCCCTATATAAACTTTCTCTATATAAATGTATTATGCTATGTATTAAATAATTGGAAATCACATTTTCAATGAGCCAAAATCCCACATTACTACTAGCTGTGAATGGTGACAGATACATTCAATTTGGTACATATGAAAGGAAAACATTTTAGAAAACATTGCTTTTTTGCCATTTACAACACATTTTACATTCATAATGTGAAACAGAATTGTATTGAATTGAAAGAATTGATACAAGAAAGTCAGTTTTGCTAAAACTAAGAGTATTTCAAGTATTGTCAGATTTTATTTTAGATTTGTTAGCCATTTTAAGGAGAACTTAGAGTACGTAACATTATCAAAATGTTTGCAAGGCTCGGATGATGACAGAGAAAATAAAATGATTATATTTGATGATTTGTTTTGGGCATAACATGCACTAATGAATTCCTCACAAATTAATTTTGATTTCAAGTTGGCTTCAATTATAGCCTAGAAAACAATATGTCTTTGATTTCTCGTTTTTAAGCCACTGAATGTCATATAGAATGAAAGAGGAGACTTGAAGCCTTAATCGAATATTACAAAACTCAAAAGAAGAGATCAAACCTTTTTTCTTTTGATTCTGATATCCAGCCCCAAGAGGAGGAATGAAAAAAGAAAGATATTTCAGTGCTGAACATGAAATTATGGAAAATAGAATGAACATTGATATGTAATTGCTTTCTAGAGTCAGAATAAAACACTTAAGTCACAGGTAGTCTTTTTTATTGCCTGCAAAATACAGGTCTGGATTTTCACAAGCACGTCCTTCATCTCTATACAGGATTCTCTATTTTTTTAATTAAAAAAAGTGGTATCTGTGAAGAAACAAAATGCTTTGACTTAAATTCAAGGGTCTGCTATTGTATGCTTGCCTGTTCATTCTGGCTGAGAGACTCATTATGTCAGGTAATGTGAGCCGTAGAGGATTTCCCTCAACGCACAGGACTGCCGCAGTGTCAAACTGCATTCATATGCAGTTATTCAGGAATAAAATCCGTGGATGAACACAGGCAGACTCAAACTCGATGTACGAAACCCCCTGGAGAGTGTTTCGACCAGAATAACTTTGCTGATATTGTTCAGGCACTTTACACTCGAGGTAAGTTTAACTGTAACAAACTTCAGCAAATCACACACACGCACACACAATTTCAAACATACCGACAATGAGAACGACATTTGAGACTGTTCATATAAAGCAAAAACAAGCTTCAGGGGCCGTGCTTTCATCAGCCCAATGGGACTATTACGCTGCCAGCTAAGTTTTGTCAATAGAGATTACTATTGCAGGATCATTACATCTCTTTAAAAGGCCAAAATGAATGCAGGCATACAGGCCAAATATTGAACCCTCATTATGCGCAGATCGCTACCAAACTCATTAGACCTGCACCATCTCAGACACAAAGCCAATCAGGTTTTCTAGAGATTTGCTCAAATACTAATAATCCAACTGATAATCCAAATGAACATGTTCAGAGTGCTTCTCTTGTTGAAAAAAAGGATTGCCAGTTTCTTGCTGCTATAGTAACTGGGATGCAAATAGCTGCTTGTTGCGATCACAGATGTTTTGTTTTTAATATGATGTGCACATCAATGGATGTTCTGTCCAGTCCAGTCCAGTTTAAGGTTAATTGTCAACAGTCTGAACATTTGGGGTATTTTTCAAATGCTCATTGCAATCCAGCATGCAATTTTGTACAATAACACATTATGTATGATACATGCCTAGGAGTGTTGCTCTGTTGTTCCCCCCTCCCCTTTCCATTTTTATTTGCTGTCTACTGTTCTTCTAAAATACAGGTGTTCTATTGGCTAGCGGAGTTTTCAAGAGTGGACCAATCAGAAGAGGATGGGGGTCATTTAAGGGCTCCTCAATGACTCCTCAGACCAGACTGGGGGGAATGTTGTCTCTTGTCACTGCTCTGCCTTTCTGTGTGACATTTTTGTGCCTGTCCTGTTCTCTAGTTTGTTTTTTACTTGGAGTTGTACATCTACTCAGAATGTTTATGCTACATCTGCTTAAACCTACTAAAAGGAAAGTGAAAGTGAAGTACATCACGTGACTTACGTTTTACACACCTAGTTGATTCTCTGTCAATCCATTAGGTCAGAAGCGTGTGCTACCCTTTGTAAGTTTTGCCATAGCGAGCGCAGTTTTCATTTTCTCTTTAGTCATTTAGAGGTGGGGAGGGTGTAGTTAGCGGGTGTTTAATAAGTTATTTTCCTTGATTTGTCACTGCTTATTTTTCTTTCCTCTGTCTGGTTTGTTTAAATTGATTTGTTTACTTGTTTTGCATTTATTGTACACATTTGTAAATATACTTTTGGAAATTAAATATGACTTTTTCTTTCTTATATTTAACATAAATAAAGTGAACTACTTTTTGCCATGCCCATTGTCTGTGTCAATCCATAGCAGCTAACGTCTCAGGGGAATTTTAAAAATATTGGATTGTCATAATTATGTTTAGCCCTTTTCATCCTCCGATCCACACGGGGCGTTGGGGCATAACATAATTTGGGGGCTCGTCTGGGATCCTTCCTCGGTGTTGAGTAAGCCTGGATACTTTTGATTGCGTCACTGATTTGTTTGCATTGTCTCATACAATGAAAGTCATATCTTAAAGAAGATTGCATGCCGTATAATATTGTTTTATTAAAAATTTGAGGAAACCAATGGTCAAAGGGAAACAATAGGAAACCCAGGTCAAAGGCTGCAGGAACTAGCAATCAAAAAACAAAACTGTATTAGTATTTGTTGGTTATGCTGATAAAATGAGGTCATGTAAAGTTAAATGACTGAAAGAAACTAAACTTTTTTCATACAAAATTATAGAAAAAGTTCTAAAAATATAATTATAGAAAAACAAGTTCTAATTCATGCACATTTTTAAACACATTTTAAGTTTTATCAAGCGCAGAAACCCACTACAAATCAACTACATGGTTATTATACTAATGACTCTATTTTCCCTATATGCAACAAAAAGTTTAGCAAAAACTTTACTGAAAAGGCTGGAAATGCAAAAAATTGCAGAAATAATATATTCTTTTAAACTGAACTGACTGGACGGACCAACTTACAAAAATCCTAACACTCAAACTTAATTTAAAATTATAAACCAAAAATTCTTTTACTATGTAACAGTGAGTTCGGCGTTTTCTCCTAGTCCTAATGTGACTGAAGCCAATTAAAAATGGTGACTAGTGAGCCCTAAGCGCTGTGGTCAGGGTTGCAATAATGGACAAGGGAAAGTTGTCAGCTTGCTGTTCGCTTCAGTCATCAGCTCTGGAGAACCTGCTGGGCACGGCGACACAGAACGTTTCTACTTGAATTCATAAAAAAAAAGTGCTCACACAGAAGCTCAGACAAGCTCAGAGTCTGCAGGTTAAATGAAAGGCGAAAGCCAGAGATGGATGAAAAGAGTGAAGACTGTAGATAGACAGAGATACAATGAGATTTGGAGTCAGTGAGAGGACAACTGCAGGAAGGAAAAAGAGATTGCAGAAAAGACTGTGAAGGAATGAGGGGGTGGGTGAGACGAGGACCGCAGGATATGGACCGGAGGAATTTGGTAACCGAGTTAAGATACACAGTGAGCTCAAATGTTGGAACTTTTCTCTTCTAAGTCGTCTTTTGAAAATATCTGCTTTCAAAAACAGCAGCATGCATAGTGTGGAAAGATAATTAAAATGAACGGATAACACTGGGTTTTCATAAAAGCACTTCTGAAACTGCAAGAGACGTTTCAGAATGCCTATTAATTAGAGATTAAAATGGCAAGCTAATCTTAAAAGCAACTCTGTGTACTGATTTTTGGGTTCACCTGACCTAGATTGAACGCTTTTCCTTAAGAATGTCGCAGTGGTGTTTAAGAGATTCAACTTTAAGATTTTAACTTTCCTGAAAGGGTCTCACTGTGCTAATTGCCTAACAGCTAAAGCACAGCATGTGGTCAGCCTGTTAATTAAAACACAACTGCTGCACATATTAAAAATATGTGAAATAAAAAATAATAACACTTTAATACCAAAACTTAATTAATCAGCCAGTTGTTTATTGAACTAGCGAATTATTAATGTATCCCAATATTGAGAAAATATAGTGGAGAAGGGCTAAAAATGTTACAGCAGAAGAGATCACGTGCATCTTTGAACAAATCCAGCAAGTTCGCCTGAGTCCATAGCCTTAAGACGGCGGCCTACGCAGTCTAGAACAGACCCAGTGTTTTATATAACTGTCACTGGATGAGAAATATCTGAGGGAACAAAATAAATTCCCAAGTCTTAACTACGGGAATAAAAAATGAAAGGAATATATAGTCACCCTTGTCTTGAATTCATGCCAAATATCGACCAGAAAAAGACCTTATTTTATTGCACAGAGAAGAAGAGCATTGCTACATGGGTGAAATCACAAATATATGCAAGTAAATGTATTTAAAAAAAGGAAAATATACATTAAGATATTGAATTGCAATACGAAAGATTATATATCTAGCGGATAATCAATGGACTGCCATGCATTAAAGGATTTTAAATGCACAGTGCACAGTGGAAGTGCATTTAAAATCCTATAATGCACAGCAAGCTGTTGATTATCCGCTTAATCTGTGGTCATTTGCTTAGATACAGACAAGTTAAAAATAATATTGCTCTGCTCTATTCAGCACATTGTCAAGCATTCCTCAGCTAAGAAACAAATATCTTTCTTTGAATTATTCAGGCAGAGAGAGAGAGAAGTAGTATGTATATGACATGGGCAGATCTAATAGCTCATAGTAACTAACATATGTTATGTTTCTCTTTGCTAATATTTTATGTATATTTGAGAGTTGGTTAATCAACATCAGCTCAACAAGTTCACATCAGTGTCCTCAAGATCACACAGAAGAAATAATGCTCAATTATAATGTTTAAGGGAATCACATTTATCTATGATTGACTGGAAATGCCTGTGCATTAAATGGTTTTACTGTACACCTTCCACCTTTATTGCACACCAATCAGAATCAAGAATTTTAACAGACAATGGAATATATATATATATATATATATATATATATATATATATATATATATATATATATATATATATATATATATATATATATATATATATATACATTCCACAGACAGACAGATAATAGATTAATAATTTAACAGCAAATTTGGGCTTTAGGGCTTACGAGAGTTGTATTTAAAGAATTAGTTAACCAAAACATGCAATGAATTAGGCGTCTGGACCTTCATGCCGTCCACTAGTCTAGTTTTCTCCCGTGTGAGTTGAGTGCGCCTTCGCCGCCGCATGTGTGCTTTAAAGGCTATATTGGGGCGCACCTGACCTGACCTGATCTCTGGACCGCTGCTTTAATTTCACAATTTAATTGCTTTTTCATGTAGTGAAATATATAAATGTGTGTTCTGGTTGGGATGACGGGAGTGTTAGATATTATTGACAGAAAGAATTTACACTTTTGAGTGAACTTCTGTCACATATATTTTACAGCATAATTACAGTGAGAGCATCACACCATATGACAGCATCACACAATGACACAGTATTACAGACAGAGAGACAGACAGAGAGACAGACAGACAGACAGACAGACAGACAGACAGATAGACAGATAGATAGATAGATAGATAGATAGATAGATAGATAGATAGATAGATAGATAGATAGATAGATAGATAGATAGATAGATAGATAGATAGATAGATAGATAACATTACCCATGCATAAATCTATACATAACAAAATGTTATATATATATATATATATATATATATATATATATATATATATATATATATATATATGTGTGTGTGTGTGTGTGTGTGTGTGTGTATATATATATATATATATATATATATATATATATATATATATATATATATATATATATATATATATATATATATATATATATACACTGTATATGTAATATATTATATTAATATGTAATATATGACCCCATTGCTGCTTTTCTGATGCTGGAAGAGGCCATTTCTTATTTGGGCCGACTTGCAAAACACTTGTTCTAACTGTGCCACTTTTACCCACAACAGTGGTGTTAATCTACTTTGTCAGTGTTCTGGTCTTGTTTCCTAACTGCATCAAGCAGAGTCGACAAGCCCCTGGGGTTTTCCATTAGACCCATCAGGCCTGCGCCGCTTCATCACTGTGGGTGATTCAAGCCTATTGACCACAGCACATACTGCCACTCTCTGCCTATTCACAAACCACACGGTGCACGAGGAGGCTCGTTTTCAACAGATATCGCAGTAATGGGATGCATTAATTAAAAAGGCAATTGCAAGCAGAAGCAAATCGATAGGGGGAATGATCTGATTACAAAGACCTGCTATATGATATGGATGCAAACAGCCATTAAGCCTGTTAACGTGCATGAACTTCCTAAAAGCCAAAGTTCTGGGTGATGGATTCCTAATCAGGGGGCTTGAGATTTATCTGTGTTATTAAAAGCTTTACCGCTATTGTCAAAGTGCTAATTGAATGAAGATCTGATGTAAATCGGCAACGGATCGTCCTCAAGAACGACTTGCAGAAGTAAGAGATTTAGGCTATGAAGCGGTTTCATTGTATGTCTCGAATTGGAAATCCTTTGTAATGGACAGATAAGCACACAGAGAGAGCAATTACCAATGGAACGATGCCTGAATAATCAGAGTTTGACTATTACGTTTATAATTTCAATCCGTCTCATCTTGAAAATCAAGGTTCGTGGATTTAATTGAACCCTATTCCTGGCACACTGAAAAACAGATCAATAGCTTTATGTTTCATTTTATTTGCTTTGTATAATATATATATATATTTAAACCCAAATCCTAAAAAAAGCCAACAGAAATGTTAAATAAACAGAAAAATAAACAGAGAAAGCTAAGATTAAATATAGGTTGGGTGTAAAATTTTATAATGTTTTAACTTATTTGATTCTAAAACTGGATTAGATTAATCCTAATTTTACTTAAAATGGCGAATTTAGACAAAGATATTAAGTAAACAGAGAAAGCTAAGTGTAAATAATAGTTTGGTTTATAATTTTATCATGTTTTGATTTTTTTTAAGCTAAACTGTTATTTAATTGATCCTAATTTTACTTAAAGACTCCAAAAATCAACAGAAATGTTAAGTAAACAGAAAAAGCTAAGTGAAAATGTGAGTTTGGTTCAAATTTTTATTATGTTTTGATTTATTGATTTATTATTTAAGTTATTGATTTTATTTATTTTATCATAATTTTACTTAAAGACAGCAAAAGTCAACAAAATGCTATAAACTAGACTTTAAGTTTGCAATAAAATTAAAAAAAAATTATAATAATTGTAAAATAATTTACTCATTCAGATTTACGGTTCATAAGTAAATGTAAACACTAAGCTACAGATGAACGAAATGTGATAATTTATATTTATATAATTATTTAATTATATTTTTAATGCATTAATAATATGCTGTCTGACCAAAATTACACATCTGTAAATCCCCCCAAAACTAATTAAAACACTTCTGTTTCAAACTAGAAAGACAACATTTGTTTGGTTCATAATATAATTGCACAAGAAAAAAAAGACATAAAAAAATTATACAAGGCTTAAAGGCCAGCAGCCTTTAGTAAAACTTTAATGTAATGCTACATTAAAGCCAAGCCAAAAATAAAAAAAAAGACCAACAAATGTTCCTACTTATATGAACATCAAAGAATCGCCGTTTCTCTTTGCCGTTTTCACTCTGCAAGATCAAACCCTCAGAAGTCTTTATCTGATGGGACACTCGACGTTGGTGGTTCGGGGCTATCAGGACATCATATTTCTTTCTGTTCAAAACCTAGCCCGACTAAAGCGCCTCATAAGAACAACCTGCATTTGCTAAATTAGACCATACATCAAACGACGAAGGTGAACGTCTCCGCTAACTTCTGTTTACACTTGGGAGGTTTTGCGATGCATCTTGGATACACTTACAGTACATAAACATTTAATGTCGGATCATTCGAACAGCCACTGAATTAGCTTCATGTACACAGAAAGATGAGTTTTCAGATGCACTGCAGCTAATTGTTGCTTTTTAACTCGGTGTAGCTGTTCAAGAGGCTTAATGAAGTGCATTACATAAATATTGCGTCTTTTAGCGAAAGCAAACAAAGCAGCACAGGTGTCTGTAGCCATATGAGGGCTGCTCTGTGAGTAATGAGAGAGGTTACGTAAGCTGGAGTTGAGGGGTTTTCCTGCACATCCTCTGTACGGACAGATGTTTGACGTCCTTGAGCGAAAGCATGAGCAATAGAGCTTAATCAGGCCAGACGCCATTTTGAGTTTCATGAAGATGAAAACAATGCTGGGGGGCGGGGGGGGAAATGCCTTCACAATGGCATGCACATTTAAAACTGCTTCAGAAAGGTTTAGTCTGGAAACAGAAAGACTTTCTTTAAGTGCTTAATTACATTTGTATTTACGGTTGATCTGCTTCACAACTTATTGGGGTGAATTAGGTAAAAGAAATCCACAAACCGTTGTGATGATAACTGTTTTTAAAAAGCACATTTAAGAAATAAGTTTAATTACCATTAACTAAAACAGAAGGAGCATTCATTTATTGTTTTTGTTTGTTTGTGCTTTTTGTACAGTATATATAAACATGCTTTTAATTTGTATATTTAGTACATGCAGCAATGTTGTGCTTGTTTAGTGCGCTACAATGTGTAAAAACTGTACAACAAATTAAAATAAAAACATTGTGGCCAAAAAAAGAAATATGTTTTTAATATATTCTTTTTGCATTGCTGTGATTTTGTGAAAAAATGATAATTAGAACTATCAAGTGACATCATGAAGTAATATTTTGTTTTATATAAATAAATTAGAGCTGTGCAGGAGACACTTACTGGTCAATCAATGTTTCAATGTTTCTGCAGGTTGCATCAAGTCAAATTTAAGGCTTTTTAAGACCTTTTTAAGACCATTAAGAATTAAATTTTATACTTATACAGGGTTAAGATTTTTTTCCAAAATAGTCTGGTATTATCATGAGGAATGATGTAATTGTTTTTAGTTTTTTCCCTAATTTAATTTGGGGAATTTGCAGTAAAAAAATATCTAACAGCTGTTCTGAATTGTATCTCCTTGCAATAAAAAAACTTCAATATAAAAAATAAGGTTTTATTGAGATGTGTAGTTGGTCATTGGAAAATTAAGTCAAATTAAGACCTTTTAAAAATTATTTAAGACCTACAACACAATATTTAATTAATTTAAGACTTATTAAGGTCTAAAAAAAACTAAATGTTAAAGATTTTATCAAATCTGGCCTTTCAAAGAAGAGATCAGATATTTCAGCTTTTCAAATTTCACAATTTAATTAAAATGTAATTTTCATAATTTTTATAAATTCTTAATTTTCATATTTTTATTAATAATTTGTATTGGGTTTTTTGTGTTTTCCATTTTATTTTAGCTTAAGCTTAACTTTGGTTTAATTTAGGTGGTTTTTGGTGAATTTTATTTTAGTATTTTTTTTAAACAATGTTATTTTCTTTGAACCTTCTAAAATAATATATTTTTGATAAAACTGAATCAATGTGGAATTTGCAGTTTCTTTGTTATAATTATGAAAATTACCAGCAATACTAAATCTCACAGCAATTTGGAACTTTTTGACTTCTGGGCTAATTCATATGAATTCATACAATCTCATTCAAACAAATTTAGTACTATTTGCTCATCCCCTAATGACGGTTGGGTTCAGAGGCAGGGTTGGGTGCCATACCTTCTTTTTGACATTGTACATTTTCGTACGACTAACTTCGTACTAATTAGCCACTAAA
Organism: Danio rerio; assembly: GCF_052040795.2. Classification (NCBI taxonomy): domain Eukaryota; kingdom Metazoa; phylum Chordata; class Actinopteri; order Cypriniformes; family Danionidae; genus Danio; species Danio rerio. Next base: position 12,470,858 of record NC_141024.2, read on the forward strand.
CAGACAAAACGTAAAATACTTATGTTTTCTCATGAAATCAGGCTGGCAATTCGTATACACAATTTTTTTTTTCATTGAGCCTCTGCTTAATAAAATCACTCACAGTTCATTTTTATTTTTGACACCATGGAGTCTTAAGTGACCTTAACAAGCTAGATAATCATATCAAAAAGCATACACATGTCCCAGTGGTTTCTTCATTGCATCAGACTGACATTAAACAGCCCTGACACAAGCATATGTCTGATAAAATTAATCAACACACAGAGATAAAAAAAAATACAAAACTTTACATGCCATAAGCATAAACATTAATATGTGCACATTACATCACAACAACTTGCTTTACCCAAGCACTCAAGAACCAGTGTTAAAAATGAGATAAAATGTTGGGCCAAGACTCCCAACAAAGTCCAAAACATATTTGGAAGAAGGAAATGTTGAGCCCAACATGCCATGGATTCTTGCCAATGATCCTAAGACTCAAAACCACACTTGACAATAGAAACACCAATTGGTTTAGCATAGCTATGAAGTAATTTTCATCAGAGTGTGAATGCCTGAAGCCTCGATTCAGTCCCAAAACAACTCTGACTTTTATCATGTCATCACCTTACTCACGCCTTCCCCTGCCTTACACAGATTTTAAGAGAGAGTTTGATCCCTCGAGCCTTAACACATTGTCTTCGGCTCTTACTTCAAAAACAAAGGGAGGTCTTACATAACACTGAGTAAGCTGCCAGGTTAATGAAAGGCTACACTTGATGGAGAGAAATTAATCAAGTAAAAAAAAAAAAGAGTCTGTAGGGCAGTGGGACTATTCAAGACCATCTTTCTGCTCTGTTCTTTAATGGCTTTCACCTCTAAAGTGCATTTTGTTCCCACCTCAACAATGGCGTATATAGTCACAAATGTCAAAGGCAAAAACGTTCATTTATGTAAGATTATGAATCGGGTTTCTGGGATAATAACTGGTCATGACATTATTAACATGCAGACTGCTGCAAACTTGTTGTAACTATTACTTTATATAATTGAAATGAGTGTACGTCTGTGTGGAAGGCATAAACACATGAATGCGGCTAAAATGCAGACTATTATTGTGGTCGTAATTGTTTTGACATTTCCAGCGTGGCATTAAGAGTTTTGACCTTCAGTCATTGTAAACACTATCTGAAAAGCCAGATCTCACTATACGGGCTGTCAAATATAGCAGCAAGCACCCTGGTTGAATTATTTTTTGTTAAACAGATCCCTTAGAGATTAAAAATCTTCATATTTCTTCATGCATTTGAATCAAAAACAAACTGATTTCATTTTTTTGGCACCAGATATCTACGAGTTGAGATAAAAAAAAATAAAAATAATAGGAAATGAGTCATCTTGAGGAAGTAATTACACTCCTAACTAGATGACACACCAAATTTATCATGCTTAATTAAACATTGAAATATTAAAATGGATTTTTTTACGCTGAGTTCTGCTTGTCACAATAGAGATGATTAGCTTATCTTTTCCTGTTAATATGAAATCACTTCATAGACGTGCACTGTGCATGAAACGGCTTGACCTGGTGTTCCTTACAGGGATAGCTTAAACAGAAATAAAAGTTTCTTAAGTTAATTTACTTATTTAAGGTGTGGTTGGTTTCTTCAGAACAGTGTTAAAGTTTAAAGTAGCCAAAATTATGGCTCTTGGGATTTATAAAAAGTCAAAAGCTGCAAGCATTCTGAGAGATAAAAATATATATCAGACAATAATAATGATCCTATAAAGGTCCCATGAAAAAAAGTTTTTAGTTTTAAAACTTTTAGCTTACTCTCATATCATTGCATGAAAATAATTTTGTAATTAATTGCATATAAAAATGCATGTTTGCATTTTAAAAATGTTTGTATGGAAATCAAGTGTTTGATATTGGAAACATTTTTCACAAAAAAAAAAAAAAACACTTATTTTGTATATATATTAATTTGTAAGTACTGACTTATCTAAAAACTGCATGACATTTAGGGCTCTATTTTAACAATCTAGGCGCAAAGTCTAAAGAGCATGGCACAAAAATATTAAGGGCATATCCGAATCCACGTTTGCTATTGTGAGGACGGAAAAATACAGTTGCGACCTGGTGCATGGTCTAAAATGGTTGGGCTTATTGAGTTATGGGTGTGTTTTAAGCATTACGTGCATTAAACCAATCAGAGTCTCATCTCACATTCCTTTTAACTTTACTTTTGTGGATAAGGAAATGGTGGAAACTCCCTCCACTAAATACATCCATTAGCCTACATATTAAATTTTTAATTTAACATTTTTAATTTGCGTTTTTTGTTTAGCACAAACATTTGTTTTAAAACTATTTCTAAATTCTGTTTTAATTTCAAGCAAACAAATAAATGAACATAACGAAGTGTGGTCAAAAAACTGAATTATATCCAAACACTCATTCAATTCTTATGCCCCATATGGTGATGCATACATCTCAAAGACCCAACAGGTGGACAAATCTAAACTTGTTTGTATTAAAACAAATATAAATATGCATATAATAAATAATACTGCTAATAATAATAACATTATACAAAAGCAAATTGTTATCAATAAACTAAAAAAGCAGACATAAAGAACGGGGTAGTGTTTTTTTTATGTATTTACTTAGTAAATATAAATTTTTGTAACATTTTATCCTTTTTTTCATATTTAAAGATATTTGTGTATTGCTGTACATACTGTCTATAATAAGCATTTGAACCTGCATAGCCGCATAACTAACATGCTCTGCGCTGAACTTCAGACTTGCTTTCACTTGGTCAATGGTGCGGTCTATTTCAGTTTCTCAAAATAGCACACATACTTTATAGACCGGAAGACCCATAAGTCCCAAAAGTAGCGCAAATGGATTTGATATTTAAACAATGTGGTGTAAAACATGAAAATTAGGGTTGCGCTGATCTGAAAATAGCAACAAATCTCGCCAAACATGTCTTGCGCCTTATTGTGCCAGGCATATGATAGGGCCCTTAGGATTTTGATTGATTGATTGATTGATTGATTGATTGATTGATTGATTGATTGATTGATTGATTGATTCATTCATTCATTCATTCATTCATTCATTCATTCATTCATTCATTCATTTCTTCATTCATTCGTTTATCTATGTCACATTTAAAAACAATGTAAACAAGACGTAATTTAAAGACCTAAAATCCTTTAAAAATATTTTTGGTTGCTATAAAAGGGAAAAAATGTTGTTAATGAAATTAATGTCAGTAAATTTGGGAAAAAATCTGAATATATAAATATTTTGTGACTGTTCTTTTTCATTTTGTCCTTTATTAAACCGATCGACAAGGCTGAATCTTAGACATGGCTGAATAATCTGGCCTACCTCTGGTTTGTGATGCTGATTAGTGGCACCCACCCTTGCCCAATATTGCAAATGATACTATTCTGAACACTGTATAATAACCAACCCTGATATTTTCAACAAGACAGGGTCACATTGAGAGCTTATCCTGCAACAAGAGTCTGTATAATTAAGCAAAATAGTGTAATCCATGAGATGTGCCAGCTGCGTGAGATAAAATTTCACAGTTTAAGTGTTTTTAACAGCGTGAGGCCTTCTATTACGCCCTAGATATCATGGAAAACACAATATATGCTGTAAGGAACTTAAATAAGGGGATAAAGGGAACAGAAGATCTACTACAATTCAATTCTCCACCCACTACTGTCCACCTCAGCTTTCAATAAAAGGCTGAGATTAAAGCTGTGCTGTGAGTCACTATGTCTACACCTTAAAGGACATCTCACAAGCTAAGCCGCCAGAGGCAGGACAGGTTGCCAAAGCTCTGGCCTATAACACCTGCTTTGATCCGGCACATTCTGACAGACTGCTGGCAAAAATAAGCCTATACAGACCACGATCTGAGCCCTGGAGTTTCTCAAATGCTGCACTATTGGTAGATATTAGATAATCTTCACTTAAGTGTACAATGAGAATGCTAAAAAAAAGTAACAATTGCAAATGTGACACAGAAAGATGAGAGGTTTGAAGAAATGTGATATCTGTGGCATGCTGACCATTGAGATCTGACTTGTAAAAGCATGCATATATCAAGTTTCACAGCTTTCAATTAAATATACAATCTAAAAAAGATAATATTTTCAAAGCAATTAGATCTGTGAACGTACATAAAATAGGACAATGTGAATACTTTGCACTGTAATTTAAAAAATGGATCATGCTGTATGAAACTGCCAAAATGCAAACTTTTTTAATGGCTAACGGTAATATTCCTTACCAAATACTGTAAACTAAATTTTACATCAAAATTGAGGTACATTTACAATATTTCTAAATCAAAAATAGCAAGACATCCTACAATTTAAAGTAAAGAACACTGAGTTGACATTTTCAGAATTTCCTGTAAACACAATATCTATAATACGATACATATTATTAATTCATTTATCATGTGGCTTTCTAATTATCACGTGACTTACTTATTTGCTTGTTTCTATGTCAGCTTTTGACATATTCAGTTTGACATATTTAAGTACTTTGCTATTTTATATTATAATGTATAAGTTTAACCCGTAAAAGAGCAATTCTAGTGTTATGGATGTGACATTTACAGTAAAATCTCAAAACATAAATTCACAGAGAAAGTATACTGTATGCTAACATTATATTAAAACCTCTGTTTATATTTTCCAAAACAACCAACCACAGAGTTATAGGATCAGAAAAAAATTCAATCTGTAAACAATTTTTATATTTTAAATGAGAAAAATAAACATGCGTTATGGATGTGACCAAAAAGTATGCGAGTTTGCGGTATACAATATTCTTTGTGGAAATTCTGTGAATTAAACTGCATAACCTAAGATAAATAATGCTAATCAAAAGTATTAGAGTTGGCTCACTATAGAACAAAAATGATTGAGTTTATTTTCATGACATTTTTTGCATTAATAAAGGGGAAAACCTGCGTTATGGATGTGACATCTCTCCGTTATGGATGTAACAGATGTGAAATTGGCACTTTTGTGACTTTGGTACATCAAATATAATAGTTTGAAAACATTAACAGAGAAATTTTTGTGTATTTTTAAAGCTCTGTAAAATACTTGCTTACACAATAAAAAAAAAAAAAAAACAGAAACAGTTTCAATATTTTGGCGAAAATGCAGTTTTTTTCATGGCAAGGTTGAAATTTGCACGGAATTGCTCAAAACTTAAAATGTGTCATATATTTTATTCAAATATATTCAGATTTTTTTCTCCACAGACATGTTTATGCAATAAAAATTAAATGCGTTGTTCTATATAAATAATAAATACTCCAAAAATGTCATTTAAAAATAAAAATAGTATTGACAAATATACTAGGTCTAAAAAATGTAGAAATTTGCTCCTTGTACTTTTAATAAAATGCTTTCATTTATGCATTACTTGATAAATTAAAAAATATATATGTTTATTTAAGCTTTAGATATCTAAGCATGCTGTCTTATATAGACTATTCTGGGCATATGAATCTGTAACATTGGTTATTAATTTTGCAATTCTTGTCTAAAATGCTTGGTTGTAAATACTTCTCTAGCTTATTTCTACAATCTGAGCAACAACCAGTCAAAAATGATCCTCTGCAGTGATCAATATCACAGTATGGATGCTGTCAATACAGCTTAAGTCCTATTGAATCTACCAAATTACGTTCAATTGCCCAGCAGGTTTTATTTAAAGCTTATTTAAAGATAATCAAGTAAGCCTGACAGCGCTTTGAGATACATTTACAGTTGATCGGGATATAAAGCGGTTTAACTGTGAACAGCACAAGGTGGATCAAACAAACAATTTCTCCACAAAAAAGCATTACTTTGGTCAACTATCCCACCAATCAAGCACAGTCGGATTCAATCTGTAGCCCACCTGCAGGAGACCAACATGGGTGTAAAGTGAGCAGCCTGAGGGACGACACCAGACTGAACAGTAATTCACTTTGATGGGCCACAAATGCTGTTGGCACTCTTGAGAATGCCAGGGCTGCTGTGCGCTTCTGTGAAAGACTCCCTTTGTGACAGGGGGGAAAAAAAGACAGCTTAGCTTGGACCGGACTTAATCGAAGTGCTCTTGCAGAAAACCATTCAGTTACAAGCCATCTGAGATCAGTGATCCAGTGACGCCCTTCTGTTTATACTCATGTTCATGCAAATGTATCTGCCTGGAGGACTATTGGTTGTCTGTAATAATATGGTCATGGAGAACAAAGAGAAATTGAAAAAATAGAAAGAAATTGAAATCTTATTATTATTATTATTATTATTATTATTATTATTATTATTATTATTATTATTATTATCATTATTATTATCATTATTATTATTACTATTATCATTATTATTATTATTAATATTATTATTATTATTAAATGAATGACTGAAACTAGATAAATAACTACGTGTTATGTAAAAAACAATAATTAATTATTACTGTTATTGAATGCACGTAGTTGTAAATAAGTAGATAAATAAATTAACATAGGTGTGAATACAAATATGAAAATACAGCAAATAATAATAATAATAATAATAATGTTCACAAAAATAATAATATAACTATCTATTGTTGTTGTTGTTGTTTTTATTATCATTGTTATTAATTGCAATATTATTATTATTATTGTTATTAAATTATTTTACTTATCATTAAAAATAAAATACAAAATATGATTAAAAATACAAATAAAAAAACATAAAAATACTTAAAGGACATTTAAAATATTTTTTTAAATATATAAATAAATGTAAATAAATAATAAATAAATAAATGTGATTTTTAAAAATAGTTATTATATAATAATACTAAATTATTATTATTATTTAATGCAAGTTGTTATTGTTATAAATTCATTTAAAGCTAACTTTTTTAATGCAAGTTGTCATCATTGCTACTAAACGAATAAATAAATACAATCATTCATATACATATACAGTGCTCAGCATATATAAGTATGGCCCTCACAAATCTATCTTTTAAATTCATATTTTTAATAGGAAGCTATACAATATTATATTTGTGCTTATATATTAGATTAGTCAGTACTAAAAAATAATGAACTGCAGCTTATCTAACAAAATAATTTACGACAAGTCTAAAAACTAGTACACCCAAATTTATATAATATAGAAAAATATTAAATACAATTTTTAAAAAGAGAAAAAAAATCAAGAGAAGCAAACAAATTGAAAAATGTAGCTGAAAATGTGTAGGTTGTAATTTTTTTGCCAATATTTTGCTTGAATTTAATTGTATTATCTTTCAATTTATAAATACGTTTGGTGAATGAAATATTATTTTAATAAATATATCTGTTTAATAAATCTGTTTAGTTAATATGCACCAAAATACATTGCCAATATTCACAAAGAAATTGATAAAATATTCATTTTAAAAATGGGATGTACTCATTTATGCTGAGCACTGTACATACAAACGCTTTTACATTTCTATTCTATAATAAAGTATTCTGTTACTTTGTTGGATTAAGATATGTGAAAAATATAATACAGGCCATGACACCCCTACTGACAGCTCAACATCACCTGAACACAAACCAACAATCTTTATCAACATGTTTCTCCACTGAAGTCTGATTTGCATCTTGGAGTCAGCGAGCGCATTGGCAGGCGGATGATTGAGTGCAGCTTTCAGTCAGCCTACTGTATTTGGTCTCTCGCCGGCTTATCGATTATCTGTTCTCTGCATAATTAACACCTTCGCCAAAGGCTCTGCTGCCAGTCTGGGTGAATTCCCACAGCCCGAATTGCGCTCGAATCGACGTCATACGGTACAGTCACAAAACCCAGCATGAAGGCAATGAGTCAAGCGCTCCTGTGGCACAATAATGCTGGTATAGTTCACTCGCTGATGCACAGTGACACTTTTTTAGACAAAGACATAAAACGAAATGACAACTAAAAGCTATCAAATTCATATAAGTTATTAGATCACTTTTAACTCGGTGGTTGCATCAGCAAAGCATACTGTGCGAGTTACACTCTTCGTTTTGAGCATTTAAAGGATGCCTTCCATCTTCTTAATTACTTGGGTAAAATAAAACACGCGATTTAAATAAACCAACAGTGCGCCAAGGCTAATGAATGCGAGCGTGATTAGAGCAGCCGCTTAAAGTTGAATTACTCAAGGCATGACTTGAGGGGAACTCATACAGTACAATCAGCACATATTAAAAATAAACACATGTACAACACTGCTGGTAATGATGGCATTTGCATTTCCCACTAAAAATTAGCATTCATGCTGAAATAAAGCAAGGGTTTTGGCAGGCCTCCAAACTGCAGATATTTGAGAGGAATGCAACTAAGGCTACTTTTACATGATAACAATGTGTTTAAAAAACGCAAAGGTTTTTACCTTGCGTTTAAATTTTTTTTTTCACATTTTCACAATTACAATTTTAATATGATCCGTATTTACACATATGCAAAAATGGCCACAAATTTCTGCATTGTACCAGGCCAGTATTCACCACTGTCAACAGTGTAGTAAACAGTACTTGTAAGGAAGTGATGACGTGGCATTGGTGGCATTTAGAATGAATGTGTATGTGCACATATAGCAATCTAACTACACAGCACAAAGTAATGTTAGGCATTCTATGATATTTGTTATGGTAAAAAAAAAATTTAAAAAACTAATGGCATTTGCTATGCTAATATGATTTATTAACAAAAATGTTAGCAATAATATTATATTATTTATTTAATATATTTAACATGTTGTTACTTTTATTATTTTGAATATATAACATTTTTACAATCGGATAGAAAAGTATTTTAACAGCTATTACCATGTTTATATCCACCATCCCCCAACCCCATCGTTTGCACATCAGGAAACACAGCAAAACTGTAGAACAAGCAAGTGAATAAATGTAACTTTCATAGTATCAGATGAGAGTTAAGTGTCAGAGATTTCTTTGATGTCATATCTATAGATTTTCCACACCATCAAAATGTCCAGTTTAGCATGGTTGATAAGTGCTGATGACAGTTTTAAGTACAGTATTTTCAATAGTGAATGCAACCAGTGCTTAACAGAGCGATCATGAAGGGGTTTCCACTTCTGTACCAACATTTCTTTTGAAGCAGTTGAAGTAGCTAAACGAAATTTTCAGACCTTTGCGTCTAAGGGAATTTGAGAGTTATCATTTGACAAAAACAATACAGGATCTTTGGGTAATTTCTTTTGTAACTTTAAATAAAATGTCCAAGACATAATCCCAAAGTCTTTGCATCTCCGGACATTCCCAAATCATATGTAAAAAGGTATCTGGACAATCTGGTCCACAGAACTTACAATAAGGATGTGGAGATAAACCTATGATATGTTGTATATGTGTAGTTAAATATGCCCTGTGAATAGTTTTGAAGTGAATAAACTGGTGATTAGGGTTTGTGGAAGCGTGAAATGTATAATCCCACACTTCAAATTCAGTATTCCAATCAGTAGTTTTATTGGGGTGAGACAAATCAGCCATAGTCTTTCCTTTGAGAAAGTATATGTATATTAATATTACAAAATAAAACATAATTAATAAAAATAAACGTAATAAGAAATTCACCACATTTTAATCAGTTGTTTAGCAAATGACACACTGTGAACTAGGGCTGCACAATATTGGAAAAACGTCAAGATATTTAATTGTTCTGCGATATGAATACAATTTCTCTTCTCAGACAGAATTAAAAGTTGTGCATTTATTGGGATGATGTAGTAGGTGTGCATAAAATATACTTGATAAATACTAAATAAAATAAAAAGCAAAATAAAATGAACAAGCACAGATGAAAACAATAGAACAAACATAACAAACCATAAAGCAAATGAACAGTGTTTTTAGGTTTTCGGTGAAGTCTAATAGTATTGAAGTACAGAAATTAAATGATCAAATGTAAGATAACACTGTAAAGTCTACAGAAATTCAATAATCAAATGTAAGATAGCACTGTAAAGTCTTTATTGTATAAATAACTAAATGCATCAACGCATTAATCTTCGTAAAAGCTGCAAACTATATAATAATTCACTTAAAATCTTACAGTCACAAGCCTTAAACACACAAGTAAATAACAATCTCTCCAACTATTAGACTTTGCTGACATATTCTGTACTGTGGTGGCTATGCAGATCAACAATGCAATGCAGATGAATGCAATGCAGATCACAATGCAGATGAACACACACCCAGTTAGCATTACTACAGTAAAACTATGGTCATATTTGGAGACTGATCCTTATTGCACAAAGCTTCAGCTGTTTTCTTCATCAGTATTATAAAGAATGACAGTTCTGTGTCATTTAGCATAACACATGTATAATTTGTGTTTAATATTTGCTCAACACACTCAAACAGCCCAACTCAGAGGTTGTGTAATCATCTGATCCAGCGAAACACATTCTCTAGTAGCTGATAAATGGTCTGTGTTGCACATGGTCCAAATAAGTAGTGATGTTTCATTGCAGTTTTGCAGCATTCAGCAATGTTTCTCATACTGAAAGTTATTTCTTTTCAGTTTAACAAATCACCACCAGCACAACCTCTAAGTAACGAAAGTAGCATTGGCACAAAAAAAGGTCAAAATGCAGGCATTTACTTGCAGTCTGAAACCTGTTTGGGCTTAGTTTTTATATTTTTTCTAAAATCCAAGGCAGTCTGGCAGATCTCACGCAGCATGAAATCCACAAAAACAGCCTAAAAGAACCAGGATTGTGAACATTTTGTCTCCAAAATAAGGGATTTGATTTCACTGAGAGCAGACACACACATAGTAGCTCTCTATAGCATGTTGTAATTGAGCTATCGGCCCATTCAAATGGCTGACCTGAAGCACCGATGCTTTGAAATCAATCAATAGAGGCTGGCTGTGATTATCTGGTTGGTCACTTGACTGAGAGTAAAAGGATAAGACGTGACAATAGTGGGTGATGGAAAGCAGGTGAGGGGAAAACAATTTTCGAGTTGGGGGGGGGGGGGGGGGGGTGGCAGCATTTTAACGGCCTGATGAGACGCTGTTGTAGGACAGATATCGACTGCAGAGATTCACATAAAGGGGGCTATAGGAGACTTTTTCTCTGAATAAAAACTGAAGAATCGTGGAGGAGGAGGCAGAATTAGACTAGATTCCTCATGACAGATGCTGGATGTGAAGAACATTAGTCTTTGCTGACAGAAATGTAGAATTATTGAACTACCACACTTCAGATGTTCGTGACACAGAACTGCGACTGGGAAACAGCAGCAAAACGCTGTTCTTTTTTTACACTGTTTTACTCATTCAAGTTTATACAAATTAGATGTGCTCTAAAATGTAAAGAGAAATTTAAATTGCAAATATTACAGGAAAGTAACAATGTCATTCATTCATTCATTTTCCTTCGGGTTAGTCCCAGATTTTATCAGAGGCCACCACAGAGGAACGAACTGCCAACAATCTGATTAATCTAATTAATTTAGGAATACTGCAAGGTGATTTAGGAATAATTTTATTTAAGTTATGAATACTTTTTACCAGAAGCTCACATAAAGATAAAGACAAAAAGGAAAACAATAACCAAATCCGGTGTTATTTTCACATTTGGAAAAAAAAACGAACATGAAAATATCACAAACAAAAACAAAGAAAAAAACAAGGTTATTCTGGATATATTAATACATTGTCATCACTAACAGTAATAAATGATTTCTTAGATTAACTTTTATTCATAGTAAGAATGTCGCTGGTTCGAGCCTCGGATGGGTCAGTTGGCATTTCTGTGTAGTTTGCATATTCTCCTCATGTTCGCATGGGTTTCCTCTGGGTGCTCTGGTTTCCCCACAAGTCCAAAGACATGTGCTATCAGTATATTGGGTAAGCAAAATTGTCCGTAGTGTATGTGTGTCCTGGTCCGCCAGGTTGGGGGTTGAGTGTTGGGCTAATGACCCACCTCGTAAAAATTAAATGTTACAAAACACCAATATGGTGCGGCTAAATATCAACTTCGATATAAACGACTCTACTTTAATTACTATTTCATTTGCAACTGAGTAATATTAATTCCATTCAGTATCATATCTATATTAAACTTTTAACTGTATATTATTAACAACAGCTATTATTATTTACTATTAAACAAAAGTAACAATAATGACATTTTTATTACTTTTTAATTTTTGACAGTATTATTTTTAGTATCATTGTGCAGCTATTGTAGTTTACAGTATATAAAAAGTTGTTCTTTTTTGTTATTATTTTAACTGCAGTTAAAAATTTACTCAGCTCAGTTTTTTTCATAGCCGGTATTGTTCTTATTAATCTTTAGTTTGTTTTATATTTTAGTTTTGAGTTTTAATAAATAAGATTGACAAATATTTACTAGGCAACAAAGCTGAAAAAAATCAAGTTTACATTTCATACAAGTATATTATTACATATTTAATGATATTATTACATTATTATGTATTTACATATTAATAATCATTGTTATTATTTAACCATAATAACCCTGATTTGCAAAATATTGTTATTATATTTTCATATTTATTAACACACTATATAATTGAGTCTTTCTACATCTATACAGTGTATATTTATTCAATTTAGGATTTTCTAAGCATTAATTAGTTTTAACCCCCATGAACAAGCTGACTTAAAAGTCTTCTGCATAGAAACAAAAAGACACCAGCAAGTTTCATCCAAGAGCAAACCAGACAAACTTTTTATGCAGCAATAAAAACTTTTCTTCTGAGTTTGTGGGCGTCACAGCAGAAACCGCAGCTTCCCTAGACTGCGATATATTCCTCAGAGACCACAAAACCTCTGGATTGAGCTGTTAATGCGATACGGGTCACAATGAGGTCCTCGGCTCACTGTAATACCTCACACTAAAGAGCCACCCTGAATCTGACTCATCATGATGAACGAGCCAATATCTTTCCCCCCCCTCGTGTCCCTCCAGGTTTGTGCTGTGTATGAAGCTGATCTGTGAATGATTTAAGATAATGCCTGATAATGCCTCTCAGGTGTGCAGAAGAACAGCATGTGACCTTGACTTGAGTAAATATAGTCCCATATACAGTACATGCACAGCCTCCTCAATGTAAAACAAAAGCTATTTACAAGATTGGTCGATAATACTTTTAGAAAAAAATAGGGTAATATCAGGGGCTCAGAGCAAAATTGACACCAAAATTCAGAACAACAACTTACATAAATTGATTACAAGTAAAATAAAATGAGAATAAATGTTTATATTTTAAGCAGGCTACTAGTTTATACTTTAAGCAGGCTAATATTAATTAAATAAAAAAAACAAATAAATAGTATGTGTATACATATGCATGAATCTAAAATAATAATTACAGTTATTTTATGATTATTATTAAAATTAGTAGTGAGAGTCAGTTATTGTAATTAAATGTGTTATTTTCTGCTACAAAAATCAATTATGTAAAGTATTATTGTGAACACATACTACTACTACTACTACTACTACTACTACTACTACTACTACTAATAATAATAATAATAATAATAATAATAATAATAATAATAATAATAATAATAATAGTAATAATAATAACAACAACAACAACAACAATAATAATAATAATAATAATATTTATTATTATAATCATAAAAATGATCTTTGATTAAATTATTAAGTTATTATATTTATTATTTATTTTATTCAATTATGTAAATTTGCTATTTTTCTATAGATATATTCATATACATTTATTTATTTACTTTTTGCATTTTTGTAATAAACATTTATAATAAGCACACACTTTACTGTTTTATGTATTTAATAATGTATTTACTGACTGTTTTTAAAATTCTATAATAATAATAAAAACGGATCACATAACATCATACAAAATAAATAAGGAAAGAAAGAAAGAAAGAAAGAAAGAAAGAAAGAAAGAAAGAAAGAAAGAAAGAAAGAAAGAAAGAGAAATATGTAAATGAATAAATGAAAAAGCATAACATTGTGCTTATCGTCATCGTTGTTGAATTTAATTCAGTAAATAACAATTCTTTTTAGGGCTGCACAGTATATCGTTTGAGCATCGATGTTGTAATGTGTGCGTCCACAGTAGTCACATCGCAGGATATGCAATGCTGAGTTAGGATTTTATTTGATCAGAAATCACAGGTCAAAACACACAAGATTTGTTGAGACATTGCAGAATCTAATCATAATAGAGTGAATTTTTATCATCTCCAAAGTGTGTTAAGGCCTGTGGCTATGTAAGCATTTTCAGAAAGTTTAACCCTTGTGTACTGTTCAAATTGACTACCCTTTCGTTTTGTTGGTGGCTGTTTTTGCCCCATTAACTAGATTGCAAAGACATGACACCAAGTAATCATGCAATCTTGATTATTAGTTCTTTTCCTTTTTGGGAAGAGGAAAAACTTTTATACTGTCGATCATCAGTTGCCACCATTAACCATTTAGATGGGCATGTGCAAAAAAGTTTCCAACATTTATATGGAGTTCTATGGAGTAAAAAAAAAAAACTAATTATAGTGTGCACGCATAAATACACTTACTGTACTATGTTTACTATGTTCTGGGAGCTGAGCTGCTTATTTTTTTTATTTTCTCGAACATATCAAGGTACGTGCACAAAAAGGTCTCTCTCACAAAACAACACATACTTTACTTAACTTGTATATTAAACCATATACATTTTTCATAAGCCTTTTTTGAACTGCAACCGATCATCCACAGTAAAAAAAAATACAAATAAAAATACCTCTTGGCAAAAGGAAAAACCAGCAACAATCAAGAATGCATGATTATGCATGTTAAAAACAGTCACAAACATAACAGAAAGCTAGTAAAATAAGTGTATTGTTCAATTCTTTTAAAGCATTTTATAAAAATATGTGTCAAATTAAGTAGTGTCACTAAAAATCCTTTCATTTGCTGTAACACAGAGAAGGTTGTGGCATAATATAGACTCAAAATCACCAAAGGGTGAATGAAAACATCCCAAACAGCACATAAGGGTTAAAGCATTTTAATTTTAATTTTTAAGTGCATAAAGAAGATAAATAAAGACTGATTTATTTGAATTATTTATATTATGAAGACTGTATGCAGTTATTTTTCATTTGATTATTACTTTTCTGAAAACCATAAAGCACTGTTTACTTCACTTTAATATTTGCTGTTATTAAAGAGTTTATTTATCACTGTAGTTTATTATATGCATATACTAACTTAAATATAAATATACTTATATTTCCCTTCCCTACAAAATCATACTAATAAATCTAAATGAACAACATTCCAAATAGAGATATTTAAATCATCTAGTGAAATTGTATTTATATCCATTATATATACTACAGAGAGAAAAAAAAATATTGCAATGTCAAATTTTTCCTATGGTCACAGTCACCTTTGGAACACTATGAGTTTAAGACAGCTCCTCAAGGGCACAACACATCCCAGGTTGTCCTTAAAACAATTGCCCTTTGGCTTATCATTCGTGACCTTTACCATCCATGCCATCACAAAGCATAACATACAAAACATACATTATAACATCTAATCATTCTAGTCACGAAAGGACAAACGGAAACAGAGAGGATGATGAAAACTCATACTCAAACGCAAGAAAAGTGGCCATATAAATTGGGTGAATTACATAACACACAGTGTGCATTGAGAGGCTGCACTGCAATATTAAACATGGACGGAGAAGGAATCTGGATGGATCTTGAGGACAGTGTGGGTCGTCTAACTGTGTTTACGGAGAATCATTTCCTCGTTTGTTTAAAGAAAAAAAGACTATGTTTCTGTGGGAGTGTGTTTCAGGTATACGGCACACTGAATAAATCATCTGTGGGTTTCTTGTTTCTGGTACAAGCGTCGTTCTACATTGTGAGGAATAAAGTACAAGCACAATTACGGTGCAGGTTTTCTGACGCCTACACTTTTAACTGTGTGAATCCTGGGACATCATCATACTGGTGGTGATGTTGTACATTTAAAGAAAGCTTCAAGAGTATAAAGTCATGCCTTTAAGGTGACAAATGCTGTATTGAAGGCATCTGAGCAAAGTATTACTTTAAATGTAAGGAGCTCAGATTGGAAAGTGTCAAACCTGTATGACTTTCTTTCTTTGGTGGAATTCACAGAAGAAGATATAGTGGAAAATGTGTGTTTTATTTTTAAAATACCATGAAAATCAATGAAGTCAAAAACAACATTCAACTTCTGAGTTTTGCTGTGCGCTCTGAGGCTCGCTACAAAGTTTAAAGATTTTGACATGCTTTCTTCTGTTGAACACAAAAGAAGATATTTTGAAAACGATATTTTGAAGAATGCTGGTTGCTGGCACCCATTGACTTCCATAGTAATTTCAATACTATGGAAGTCAATTGGTACTGTTTACCAGGATTCTTCAAAATATCTTCTTTTGTGTTGAACAGAAGAAAGAAATTAATAAAGGTTTTAAACCAGGGAGAATAAATAATGAATGATAATTTTTATTTTCATCAACTATCCCTTTAATAAACAATGTAAGCCTTGATTATCCTTTGTTTTTGTTTTTTACCAGCATTTTAAATTATGCACAGCAATGTCAGTCTAACAAAAAAAAATACTAGTATATTTTAGACACATTCTTGTGTTTTTTATATAGTTTAATCCAAAAATGTTAAATATCTTCTATTTTTTGTGGGGGCTGACAGAAGTCAAACAGGTTTGAAATTAATTTTTTGGGAAACTTAATTATCTGATATTATTACTGATTTAATTCTGCCACAGCACTTATATTAGAAAAAAAAAAAGATTGTCATGGAAAAAGTAATAAAAGGTATAAAACTAGGGAGAACAAATGAATGATACTTTTAATTTGCCTTTAATAAAAAAAATGTAAGCCTTGATTTTCCCTTGGGTTACTTTGGTTACTTTACCATTTTAAATTACGCACAGCGGTGTGTAGTGTTTTTTGGTTGAATAAAATCCAAGGCTAAAAAAACACATTCTTGTTTATTTATTTTTTTTTTTTATGGTGTAATCAAAAATATTACATTTCTTCTCTTTTTTTATTGGCTGACAAAAGTCAAACAGGTTGAAAATTTAATTTTTGGGACTCTTAATTATCTGACATTATTATTGATAAAGTTCTGCCAAAACACTTACATTAGATTAAAATGGATCGCCGTGAAAAAAAAGTAATAAAGGTATAAAACCATCGAGAATAAATAATGAATGATAACTTTAACTTTCATCAACTATCCCTTTAATTTGAAAAAAAAAGATAAGCCTTGATTTTTCTTTGGGTTTTTACCAGTATTTTAAATTATCCACATAAAATTATCCAGATAAAGGAAATGTCAGTCTAACCATAAAAAATGCTAGCACATATTTAGACACATTTTTGTGTGTGTTTTTTAGATCGTAATCAAAAAAGGTTAAATATCTTTTCGGTAAAACTTTAATTTAGGTCACAATTCATGTTATTTACTACTACATATTACCTGCCTATTAATACAATATTAACTGTTCATTAGTGGTTATAAAGTATAAGCTTATTCTGCATCCCTAATCCTTCCCAAAACCTAAACCCAACTCCTACCTTACTGACTATCAATGAATAGTAATTAGTTGTTGTAATTAGTAGTTTATTAATCTAGTACTGTTAGTTAATGGTGACTGGATCAAGTGAAACAAATGAAACAATACAAATCTTTGGGACATTTTTTCGGATATCTTTGTGGCTTAAACATCTGACATTATTATTGATTCAATTCCGTCACAGCACTTACATGTACATTAGATTCTAACTGACTGTCATGACGGCAACATTTAAGATTAGACATTCTTGTCCAGCTGTAAAACGAAAAAAATACTAGTTATGTTGCAGGACATGCTTGCTATGTATTGTATTCTATTGTATTGCATTGTATTTATACGTATATGAGTAAAATACAAACAAATATCAAAAATATGAATATATTACATGACACCTTGATATTTAAAAAGTGTTAGTTTTTTGCTTTTTTCATGTTACTCACATATTCAAACAATTATGAAGCAATTCCAGCTAGTGGAAACTCAGTTATTCCAAGTTGCAGGGCATCACGCTAACAACATCAAGGTCGTTTGTTCAATTTCAAGGGAAAACATGAACTCATCAACAGCATGTGTAAATGCAATATATGTTGCCTTCGGATAAAAGCATCTGCCAAATGCATTCATGTAAATCTCAGACTGCTCATGGCGGAAAGTCTCCTATGTACATACTGCAAGATATCAGAATATGTTAAAATAAATAAATAAATAAATCATTTTGTGTCCACTTCACAATTATAACTTTATAAATGTCCAATAACTAGAGGTCACGTCTCCTTTCAAAGCATGAAATTATCATCATGTTCAAGCTTTCGTTACATTACACAATGTGAACACAGACCATAATAGTTGTCTGACATCTATTCTGATTGATTTGCACTACTTCAACCTGCACATCAAGCAAGTGCAATCAGGCTTAACCTGCGGAATCAAATCAGAAGCATACCAGCGATTCATTCACCGGACATCACACTTCAATTTGTCCATTTCACCAAAGTTGACTCAGTGCTTTTTTCTCTAATGAACGGCGTACGAAACTGAAGGCCCCGGCATAAACAAGGGTTTAATTAAATCTCCAACCTGACCTGAATCTCACTCCCTCCATTAACTAATTAAACACTAGTATCATGTCATCAGCCTGTTAAGAAAAGGTCTCCCGCATATGAATAAAACATTAGCGTTAGATTATGAAGTTTTGTTTTTTGTTTGTTTTTTTACAATTTACATGATGTGAGCGTTTTCCTCCATCAGGAGAGATCGTTTCAAGGCCAAGCAATCTCTGGGCCATTAAAAGACAAATCTGCTAGGTAATTTATGCACATAATGTGTGACCCTTGGAGAAAAGCTGAATTAATGCATGTAGACGTTCTCACAAAAACACTGACAATAAATGCCAGAGGAACAACTTCTGTCTGCGTGCTAGCTTTGTTAAGCACTGCTGTCTAAAGTGATGTCTTTATTGAGATTTTTTTCACTCCTGTCATCCAGTCTGACAATAATTGTTGGAAAGTGCATATGAGGTCTGGCCTTTGTTTCAATAGGGCACTTCTTGTTCCTAACTATGCTAATTATCACCAATTATGCACTGTTTCAACACTCTTTGGCTTATACCTAACCAGTATTGACTTCACAGCTGCTGCTGGAGGTTGTCTCAATTATTGACCCAAAAGGAGGGTAAATTAAAGGGGGCTTCATCAGTGTAGCTCTTGACTGCCCATCTAGTCTGTGTTATATTGGACTACAGAGTGACCAGACCTGACATTCATGTTATAGTGCCAGACTGAAGCAGTTTTTCCAGCTGTAAAATCAAACAATGCAACATATAGTGAACGCACAGGCATTGCATTGCATTCTATTATATTAAATTATATAGCTTAATTATATTCTGTAATTAGATGGCAAAGAGATGAAATTATTTGATATGTTTACGTTTTCCACCTCACCGGATTTATATCGCCGCATTACCTAGTTAAACAATGATAACCCAAATTTTGACAGAACGCTTCAATTTTATTAACTCGCAATCTAAATTAGCACGCACAGAAATAAAGCAACGTTTACATATCGGAGTCATTAAGTGCCAGACTCTTCTTGGCTCCGTATGCCTTTGACAGTGGTGATATTTTCAACAGTACGGGCAGAGCGAGGACGACCATTTCCTGCCACATGACATACTGATCTAGTGCAATCAATTTTCATCAACAAGTAATCCTAACCACCTTTTGTCCAGTTTTTAGTCGGAAATTCACAAAGAAAACTTGAAGCACTGTAGCCTTTCAGTTCTCGTAAACCTTTGATCGAACTCTTATCTTCATTCGAAAACACTACTTTTATGCCTTACGCAGCTAAAAATATATACGTCATCATTACATCATCACCAATAAAGAAAATAAAAGGATTATTCTACTGCACAGATTGTGCTGTTATTATAATACAAGATTTAGTCAATCTTATTCCTGTACTATAATAAGCACTCTTATTTTGTTTGATATATTATTGCTTGTTTTTTTATGTTTTTTTGAGACACTGTGTACTTTAGTATTGCAGTAAAGTTTTAAAAATAATAATATAAAATATATGTGTGTGTGTTTCACTTCACAAGGTACATGCAGTCAATCAAAGTACACCGGCTTTTAAAATACTGGCTCTTGTTGACGGTACAAAAACTGCAGAGACTTTTATGCTTCAGTTTTACAGGTATTTGCATGCAAAACATGCAATCCACCATTTTGACACTAAATTTCTTGGTTGGGAACTGTATTTCCCCATGTACAGAAATGTTCACACTCAAAAGCATTACAGGAAAAAGCAAATAAGTGTTTTTTTCCTTTAGTGTTTTCTACAGGAGGTACAGAAACAAGGTATGATAGAACAGAAAAAGTTTACAGTATTGTTAACAGTGAACAAAATATCCATGAAACACACAAGAGCATTCTAAACAAAGAACAACAGCAAAAAGCCAAGCTAAAAAGAGGGGATCTAAAAAAGGACAAGATTACTGTTTCTAATCAGTGCAATCTTCAGGGTACGTTGTAAAAAATGATTTGTTCACTCAACATAACTTAGTTAAGCCATCTTGTTGCATTGAATCAGTTAAGCTGTACTGACTTAATTCTCCAAGTTTGCTCTTCTTAAAATGTTAAGTTGACAGAGTTAAATAATTGACCCAACTACTTATTTTAAGTTAACAGGACTTGCAAAGTTTAGTTGTATATGTCAACATACATGATCAAGTTAGCAGAACTTGCCTAGTTTAAATACATTAACTTACACTCTAAAAAACGCTGGGTTGGTTTTTTAACCCAAATGCTGGGTTGAGACTGCTGGGTAACAAAATTGGGTTGATTCAACCCAATTTGGGTTGAAAATCGATCTTTATCTATAACCCAGCAGTGCTGGGTTGGGAACGCGGACGTGAAAGAGAGCACGCACGTCACGTCAACATGCAGGGACATCAACGTGAGAAACCGCCATTTTCTTTGCGCTGTCTTTGAGGGGAAGCGAGTGAAATTCTGTGTGAGACGTAAGTTATTTAGTGTGTATTTAACAATTTTCATAAGAAATAACACACTTAGTTTACTTAGTATAATATACACGCGCTTTTTTTTCTGTTTCTCCGCCTGATGGCCGACTTGTTGCTCCGCCTCACGCTGACCTGTGCTCGCCTTATGGCTGAACTGTTGCTCCGAGTCCGCCTGACGAGCCACCTGTTTCTCCGGATCTGTTTCTCCGCCTAACGGCGACCTGTTTCTCCGGACCTGTTTCTCCGGACCTGTTTCTCCGCCTAACGGCGACCTGTTTCTCCGGACCTGTTTCTCCGCCTAACGCCCGAGCTGTTGCTCCGCCTAACACCTGACCTGTGCTCGCCTCACGCCCAGCCTGTTGATCGGTGGACGGGTAAGCGCGCATGGCATCGGAAGGAGCTCGAAAAGTATAAGGTAACTAATGAAACTAACGTGAAGCATGTTTGATGACCACTTTATAAACACAACACCTAGGATAATTTAGGAGCTTTTTATTGTAATAAAATGCCTTTTGAATGACACAGATTTTTATGTTGGCTAGGTGATGACAGTAAGTAACGTTACTGTGATTTGTGATCTTTCTGGGGTGTTAACTGTAAAGCAGTAAGTAGTATTTTTACTCTTGTATTTTTTTAAGTTTGTTCATGGATTTTTGTGACAATACTTTGATGCATAAGTGTTGAATTCAGCTTCTAACAATGTTTTTTTTTATCAAAATATATACAATAATTGTCCTGCTCTGCATGTACATTTTGTTTAGCTGTACATTGAATAGCAAATGTTATTAATTTACTATGAGCATTTTACATTCTAGACGTGATTTGAGCTATCTTTAATTAATCCTGTATGTAAGGGTCGTTTCATGCTAACGGAAATGTCTGAGCTAAGGCTAATTCCAACCTAATCATCTTCGACTGCAAAAAGAAAAAGTTTGACCACCGTTTTATGTGACACCCTGGATAATTATTATCATTTAGGAGTATTTTTGTGATATAGTGACTTTTGGCTAACATGATCTTTTTTTACTTAATTTTGCTTAAACGCTTTTATCTGTTATTCTTTTTCAGATGGATAATTGCGTGAAAATCAAACTAAAAGAATGCAATCTTGAGGAGTTAATCCCCACATTTGAAGGTATGTAATAATATTTTACTTGGTTCATTGTAATCATTAGGGCTGCCCTTGTCTAAACATTTGTCTGGTTGACTTGTGATGTTCATTTGAAGCATTAGTTGAATAATTACAGATTTATTAATAAACCATTTATTCATTAATTCATTTTCTTTTTGACTCAGTCCCTTTATTAATCTGGGGTCGCCACAGCGGAATGAACCGCCAACTTATCCAGCATATTTTTTACACAGCGGATTCATGCAGCATACATTGACTTTGCCAGTGTGGACTTTTTTTCTGCAACTAGTGGGTAGCACATTCGCCTCATAGCAACAAGGTCACTTGATCGATCCTTGGCTGGGTCAATAGGCCTTTCTGTGTGGAGTTTGCATGTTCTCCCCGTGTTCGCGTGGGTTTCCTCCAGGTGCCCCGGTTTCCAAAGACGTGGTAAAGGTGAATTAAGTAGACTAAATTGTCAATGATGTATGTGTGTGAATGAGTATTCGTTTCCCAGTGATGGGTTGCAGCTGAAAGGGCATTCGCTGCATAAAACTTATGCTGGATATGTTGGTGGTTCATTCCATTGTGGTTACCCCAGATTAATAAAGCGACAAAGCTAAAAAGAAAATGAATGAATGAATAATAAATTTTTAGTTGACTAATGGTTATTCAATTATTAGGGGGCAGCCCTAGTAATCATTAGCCACTTCAACACTTTAAACTGAGAGATTGAACTCTAATGCCAATTTGTTTTTGTCTGGTTATTTTTTAAAATCTGCTGTTCATGCAACCAGTGACATTCTCTTGTTTTATTTTTAGCACAGGAGCGAACTTTTCCTCGTTTTTAGGTCAATTTGAATACAATTCAGAGGGTAAGGATTCAATTAAAGGTTTCTCGATGCATAATGATGCATTTAATGCATAATGATTGTCTTAGTTATTTTATTAACAATGAAAATGTTATTTTTATGTTTGTTATTAGGGTGGCATGGGGGCGCAGTGGGTAGTGCTGTCGCCTCACAGCAAGATGGTCGCTGGTTTGAGCCTTGGATGGGTTTCCCCTCCACAGTCCAATGACATGCGGTGTAGCTGAATTGGGTAAGCTGAATTGTCCATAGTGTGTGTCTAAATGAGAGTGTGATGGGTTGCAGTTGAAAGGGCATCTGCTGCGTAAAACATAAAAAGATGTCACCCAAGATGTTCATGTCATTCTTTCTTCAGTCAGAAAGATTTTTTTTTAGGAAAATATTTCAGCAATTTTATCCATCTTGAACTGAGATTGAGCCTCATTTTTGAAGTTTTTAAAGAAAATTTAAATGCGGCTTCAAATTATACAAATCCGGTTGCAAACAGTCCCAGCTCAGGAAGAAGGGTCTTATCTATTCTCATTAAGAAAACACAATTAAATACTTAATAATTTCAAATGCTCATCTTGCCTTACTATTACTTATTAAAAAAAGTTCCTTAGGCAAACCTGTTGTTGCATTGTCATCTTCACTCGGGCCAAAAAATTGCAGCATGGTGCCATGGTCAGTGGTTAACTAATGCCAACACTGGCTGATAGCTTGGTGTGTTATGGCCTTAATTGCTTCTAAAGGTATTTTAGGTGTTCTAAAGTTAACTCTAAAGATATTTAACTTTTACACTTTTGAGTTTTTAATAAATCTTACTTCTATTTATTTTTTCAGATTGGGACCAATATTGCTGAGTATCTTCATCCATTGAATTCAAGAATCTATTGAGTTTCCTCATGTTCTCATCCTTGGAGACCACCACTTCTTTCAAGCCTTTGCTCACGTGCTGTGCTATTTATTATTGCAAAGTACATTACTTGCCAAAGTGGACGTTTGCTATAAAGCATTCTACATCTTTGGTGTGAACTACCCCAAGCAGTGTTCCCTGGTGTGGCAGACTGTGGTTTATGGACATCCTGGGGAGGAGACACTAGCAGTAAGGGTTCTGCTAGCATTAATTTTTGCTGACAAACAGTAATCATTAATACTGTGACCTCACTGCTTCCTTGGATTCTGTGTTCTTTAACTTGTGCTTTGGATTGTGGGGGAAAAGGAGCACCCAGAGAAAACCCACACGAACACGGGGAAAACATGCAAACTCCACACAGAAACACCAACTGACCCAGCTGAGGCTTAAACCACCGACCTTGTTGCTGTGAGGCAATCGTACTACCCACTGTGCCACCATGACACCCATTTCTAAAGAATAGTTTTAATAACTCATTTCTAATAACTGATTTCTTTTCTCTTTGCTATGATGACGGCACATAATAATGGACTAGATATTTTTTTAAGACACTCTACACTGCAGTTACATTGCAACTGATGTTTCTTACAGACTCTTTTATATCTCAGGATTGAAGTTTGCACATGATTGTTCGAGTAAAAGTTAAAAAAAGTTTTCCTATTTCAAATTTGTTTTAAAATGCTTCCATCCTCAGGTTTCATTTTAACTTTTATATCTGTTTTTTCTTCAAAACTGCATTTACATTGAACTTGATCATCCTTACTGATGATTGCTTTATAGCTCATATATTGATGTTTGCACATAATTGTTAAAGGGAAAGTTATAAAATGTTTTCTTATTTTTTCTTAATATAAAATTTGTATTTTCTTAGTTTTTATTGTTTGTTTTGTTTTTTCAAGCTGTTTGATGCCTTTTCATTATTACTTTCACATATTTTTTCTGCATTGCAGTTGATGATTTATATGAGAATATGTTGATGTTTGTGCTCAAATTACTTTCTGACTTCAGTCATTTAGATGCATTTTCATTATTACTTCCTTATACTATTGTTTTTCTCTACTCTGCAATAACATTGCAATTGCCTTACTGATGATTCCTGATTTATAAATGATGCAAATGTTTTTGAATGTATTTCAAATATGCATTTTCTTAAAGTAATTTGTCTGATTTCAGTCTGATGCATTGTTACTGAACTTTAGTCAGTGTTTCTGTGATACAGTTTGATAAATTTTCACAGAAATCGTCTTAACCCTTTAACAACCCTTTCAAGAAAAAAAATTGGATTGCATTTCTCAACTGCTAATGTCGCTATTGAACACAATCAGTACATTTTAACACATGTTATAATTTCTAAAATATCAACCTCTACCAAATGATTGATATGTATGTTTATGGTAAAAGTACCAGACTTATGAAAAATCTGAAAAATTATGTGTAAGACCAATTAAAAAAAAAAAAAAAAAAAAAAAAAAAAAATATATATATATATATATATATATATATATATATATATATATATATATATATATATATATATATATTTAAAAGAAATATTTTGAACACTAAATCATCTTTTTTCTTATGACTTTAACAGTCATTATTTAAAACAGTAAAAACGAGGTCAACCATTTGGTAGAGCATGCAGTCAAAGGGTTAATGCTGAGGTGCAGATGGGAAAAATCTCAAATTCATTTGGACACATTTTATCTTTTGTCATAAATAAAATTCCATTACTGAACAACTATGTATTGCTGTAGAATTGTTTTTATTTTAGTGATTTTAATAATCAGTTTCTAGATTAAATTTCTGACCCATTTTGGGTTACATTCAACCCAGCAGTGTAGTAATTTTTAACTAATAGTTGGGTTAAAATCACAACCCAGCATGCTGGGTTAAACTTGTAACCCAACTTGCTGGGTTAAAGTAACCCAGCGTTGGGTTTGTCCCTTTTTTACCCAGCGCTGGGTTACCAAAACAACCCAAATTGGGTTGTTTTCAACCCAGCAGTTTTTAGAGTGTACATTTTTAGGTTCACTGAACTTAATCGAGCAGATTTTCTCAGGACAGAAAAATGCATTACAAATTTTCTTTAAGGTTTTTACTTCCAATTCAGCAATTACACACAATGTACTTACAAAATAATAGTTTTTTTTTTACAAGTTATTACAAAGAACAAAGTAATTTTCTTATAAAGTATTTTTTATAAAGTAATTGTAAAGTAAAAGTAAAACATTTTCACCTTACTACTGCAAATTTTTTATTTTTTACAATGTCGGCCACATGTTTTTATCAACATCGCTCCTCAAAGTCTCCTATAAGCATAAATGTAATAGAAAAAAGTAATCCCTGCCACTGAATCTAAGCCAGACTGGAATCAGCTGTGTCAATTATGCAATTCTTTTTTTATTAATAGCTGAGATATATTTTTGATGTTGATATTGTCTTTGAACTGATATCATTACAGAAGCAGAGGTTTTGTATACTGTATCTAAGATTTGGAATATTGTTTTTGCTATTGTGGGATGTTGTGTGTTAACATGAAATACTACAAAAACAATCCACAATTTTGTTGGGAGGTATAGCTTGTCTGTTAGTAAAATGTAAGCATTGTGGAAATGTGTTCTACTGGGTAAAAACGACGTGAAATGTGTGAATGGTATGGCCACAAAAGGCTAATGCTGTGCTTACTGTGTTAAGAGTTTTGAAAATGTGACAACTGGTTGGACAGACGCTAGTTAGCAATTGAAACAAAAATTTAACAAACATTAAATATTCAATATGTAAAACGAATATAGTTACATCAAAAGTGTCTGTGTGTATTATATATTAAATAAAACAACTTTAGATATAAAATAACATGTAAGAATGACATGAAATACATTCAATTGCAAAAAATACGTTAAATATATGGAATATAAAACCATATTTTAACTGACTTAAATCTCACTCTCTTCATAAACTAATTAAACACTATTATCATTTAATAAGCTTTTTTTTTTTTTTAAACAAAAGGTCTCATGGCAATTAAAAAAAACAATATAACGTCTTTCCCCTTTTCACTGGATTTAATACGAGCCTACATATTTTCATTCTCGAGGGCTGGTTTGCAGGCATCCAATACACAGTTCAATTACTCAGCTCTCAGTTTTACAGATCTCCGGGTATCAGTAATCACTGTACTAAAGTTAGCAAAATCATTCTCAGAAGCAGGTGCCAGAGGATTAATGACCTAAAACAATTACAGCTCACCTACTGAAAGCGTGGTTACAGTCCTCTCAGCCCTGCAATCCACAACCCACCTTCTCTGAGACTCACACACTTTCACAGTAACAGCTCCTCTGAGTTTTATTTTGTTTGCTTTTTCATAGCAGCAGTATAAAAGTAATCCACTGTATTCATCTGAATGCTAATTTTAGCTCATGTCTTTATTTGCAGAAAGACAAACATCATATTGTATACATGAACAGGGTTTTATTTTCACACCTGTAGATTGTTTGCTTTGTTCCAAACTTGTAAAAATGCTGCAATTCCTTCTTGGTTTGGTTTGCAAGGATATTCAGCTCATATAATTTGTCTGTATCGTGGTTTTCTTTTAATTGCTGCTGTCACATGTTGGGCAAATTATATGTTTTTTTTGGACAGTATATATATTTTTTTTAAATGCTCTTAATATTTGGTACATAAATCACTTTGAATGTTACATTTTGAAAACTAACAGTGCTGATAGTCTCCTTGTTAGAGCAACTGACTTCTTAATTGCTGGTTCAATCACAGCTCAGGGTTGGGTGCAGCAAAACCAGTGGGTTACACAAGGGGGCTTGTCCGGGATTTGAGTGAGGCTTCGGAGGGTGAATGTAACGAAGACCAGCTAGCGAAGTGGTATTGAAGTAAACCTCACTTCTCTGACCTCTAAAGATTCTCTAGCTACAGATACTAGAGGCCATGTTCTTTAGCCTCCTTGTTAGAGCAACCGACTTCCCTACAAAGAATCGCCGGTTTGATCCCAGCTCGGGTTGGGTGCAGTAGGACCAGCGGGTTACACTATTATCAACCACACCAATGCATGACTATGCTCAGTTTATTATAAGCATATGGCGCAGTATTTTGCCCTCCACTTTAAATGCTCAAGCTATACAAATTCTGATTGGCTATCAATATTTTAACCATTCATCAGCCGAAGAAAAAACTGTCAAAATTATATACACTATAATGAGATCATAGTTAAAACTTCACAGTTACATACCTTTAAGGTGTACTGCATACTGCACTGGCATAAAATGGTCTTAAAATGAAAATGATGGTATTCATTGCAATTATTTCTGGAATAATATATCATACGCACCAAAAAGTGTATGACACAAACATCCCAGTATTCTCAAAGCACATACCCTAGCAACTCCACAGCAACCAAATACCCAAGTTATTGCAATAAAGGGCATAATATACTAGCAACTGCATATTAAAATGCTAAAAACAAGTCTAGAAACCACATTGCAACAATCGAACATACGCCCTAATACCAGTGAAAAAGAATGTACATGCTGCTTGGTAATGGCAGAAGTCAAGGTTTTATTTGGTAGCAGAGGGAGCATAGATAAAGTTTGATTGTTTAAAATGAAGAATTGTCCCGGGAATTAAATAATAATGTTAATTTAAAAGTGCAACTCTGTAATAACAATCGGAGCAAAATGTGTTTAGAGAAGTTAGGGATCCCTTAAGGGATTTCCCCGTGC
This sequence comes from Danio rerio, assembly GCF_052040795.2. Lineage (NCBI taxonomy): Eukaryota > Metazoa > Chordata > Actinopteri > Cypriniformes > Danionidae > Danio > Danio rerio. The sequence goes on from NC_141024.2 coordinate 12,499,657, forward strand.
ATTTTTGTTTGAAAGCTAATAAGAGGCTGTTGACAGCAAAGTTTATGGAAAGAAAAATGAGCCTAATAACTAAGTCCTGCCTAATACAGGCTTCTCGGCGCTTATTTAAAATTTTGAAGGGCAAAGACTGGAATGTAGCCTTGATTAAAATGATAGAGCGGCCCAAACAGTCGAGAACAGATGAGACCCTTTTTCCCAACAGGGCTTTTCGCTGCAAACACTTTCCCAACCAGATGATTGCTTGATCTAAATGACCAGAAGAAAGCGGGACAGAACTTAACAGACCAAAACGAACAGCTGCGTGTTTCAGTCCAAAAGCCATTCATCAAGATGCAGGTCTCAGGTCAGCCGTGACCTCTCTTTTACAATTACACTTCCATCTGAAACAAACACTACTGTACAGTCAGTCCAAAAGAGACTCTTTTTAACTTCATTAATAATGGTTGTATCAATAGTATGCTCTTAACGTTATTCATATAAGCTCCATGCATCACAATCATGTTTTGCAGCTCCAATGGTGGAATATAAAGCAGATGGTGAAGGTTACTCAGAAAGAAACCAATTGAACTTATTGTGACAATCACATTCACCAAGCTTTACAGTCTAGAGGTCAGACTAAACACACGACTGAAAGTGTTGCCATAAGACATATTGTGTGAATATTGGACATTTCATTGAATATGTCAACATTTCAAAAGATTTTTCAATGGAACTGATTAGAAGGTGCTGTGAGGGATGTCGGCTGAAATTGCTTAATGGCACTCATTTATTTCCATTTGCTAATAACTGATACTGTTTGATGTTTAATGGAGTTAGATGCCTGACGGCCTTTTATCATTGTGTGATTAGAGAGTGGAAAGGAAGAGTATGCTAATCTTACCTGTCAACACAACGACATCAGCAGCGACATCATGAAACATGCAAAAGAAAGAAAGGAATCGATTAGAATATTTAATCATTGCACATGTTTTTGCAGCAATTAATGGCATTATTTATTCAAATTGATTCGAATGAAAGGAACTCAAACTTTAGAAGCGTTCAGACAATGAAATGTAATCATTCGCGCACACATTCACTAAAATGTCATAATAAAAAATAAATAAAAGTAAAAACAACACATAAATGATTTTATTAATATTCTTTTACATTCAAAGACTAGTTATTTTTAATCTTTATACTAATATTTCAACTTATATACAGATTTTTTTGTTATAGTTTATTTCTGATATTTCATAAACTGCCACTATTATAGGTTCTACACACTTGTCTGTGAGAAGTCTTAACAATTTAAACATATATTTTATTTGATTACTTATTTTTCTATATTCAATAAGTATTGTAATGCATAAATCAACACTTTCAGAATAAATGTACTGCTGAATGACAAGGAAATGTTATTTCACCCACATTTTGACATTTTATTTTTGCAAAAGTCAACATTAAAGTAGACTTTTTTAGACATTTTCAATAAAAAGTCTTCAGTGTACTGTACATAAAATAATTTTTATTCAAGTCTTTTTTCCTTCTAACAGCTTTGTGGTGTCTCTTATAAACCATTATCTTTGCAATACATCTGGTTTAACAGTCAACCCTGTAATTTCCAAGCTGCGCTTCTTCAATCTCAGCAATTAGCTTTAAGAAAAAATAAATAATTTTCTAAGACTGCCCAAGCACTGGCGGAAAAAATGCAATTATGAATTGCAACAGATTTCATTTTTGGTTTAATGGCTTCTTAGAAAGAAAGCAGTGTTTTCTTAAGAAGCATATCAGAAAATGTTCTAACACTATAGCTGTGATGTAAGGGATGCTAGAAAATGTAGTAGAGAATCCATGTGCAGTATTTATCAACAAGATTAGTCAAGTAGGCAAAGGTCGATCACAGGAGCAAACAAATGCATACACAGCATCCAAAAATATGGTCAGTAAACAGGCGAATGGTCAGGACAGGCGGCGAAAATAATGGAAACAGTAAAACAAGACAAATGATCAAACATGGCTAGGCTAGACAAAGGAAACACATTGTAATGTTCACTAACAGTATAACAAGACTCAGCAAAGTGTGTGTGTGGAAATAATTGGTCTTGAGCAGCTCCCAGCAGTGTGTGTGATCAAAGAAGAATCGGAACGGGTGTGAGCGTGTGGTGCATGACAGGATATATAGTTCTTTTGATGGCAGATTTGTACTTCTCCAGCAATCTTGATCACTGGCAATTGTTACAATAGCTTCTTAAGTCTTTTTTTAATAATAATGCAAATTCAGCATCTTAATTTCTGAATGCATTGTTATTGCATCTATATATGAAAGGTTGCTCACTTCTTTTATTTCTCATGTTCTCATCAAGTTGAAATGCCATATTTCTGAGCGGTTGGTTGTGGTCTGGATGACATATAGTGCATTATGTAACACCCAGCTCTCTATAGCATCTGACTAAAGGTGACAGTTGCTGTCAAAGGAAAAAATGTCTTGTCCCCTGAGCCACAGACTGACGACCTTGAGAATCAAAAACATATTGAGCTGTTAAGGAGACATCGATTGAAAGATGTCAGCTTTGAGAACATTAAAAAAAAAAAAAACTTGAGAAAAGAAGCAGAATCCAATCACTTCTGACTACTGGTCTATCACTTATATCATCTGAAAACTGAAAAAAAAGGAAAAACATGCTTGGGTGGAGGGTCAAACTTACGCAACAGCATTAACAAGGCCTCAAAGACTGCTTGACAAGCATGACTAAAACCTTGTAAGGTGAAATGTAGAGCTGTGCATGTCATTTGAATATATGCATTTAAAAAAAAACATTGTTTGGATTTCCTGTAACTGTGCAATTTACTGTCACAAGATGGTGGTTAACAAAGCTCATAAAGGATGTTATGACCTTGGCAAGGAACGTGCTGTGAGATGTGATGTGAATACCGGGAAATATTGCTCAGCAAGATGTCCTCAAGACTATTCACAAGGGAAGGACAGCAAGAAATAAAATGCTACAAAATTTGAGTTATTCTATAGCTGTGTGTCATAATTCTACCACTTTTTGAATAGTAAAGGTTTTATAGGTTCATACAGCAAGAATTTGACGTGTTCAGAGGACTAAAATGAAATTGTAATGATGAAACTGACATTGCTTTTAAACAAAAGAAAAGTTAATATTAAATTAAATTAAATTAAATTAAATTAAATTAAATTAAATTAAATTAAATTAAATTAAATTAAATTAAATTAAATTAAATTAAATATGAAAGCTCTTTTCTTTACTATTTTTTTATTTACATTTTTTAAGTGCCTTGGTCTTTATTTTGCCATTTATTTAGATAAATCCCTTACCCAAAGAGCAGTGATACATTAATTAAGCTATCCCTGAGCACTTTTTGTTTGATTTTGGATGCTTTTTGTTTAATAGATGCTGTGAAAGTATTTTATTACTTAAATTAACTTATTAATATTTATTGAAAATGGATGCCTATTTAATACAGAACAAAAGCAAAACTTAGCTTAAATTTGCAATAGCCAGAAAAACATACAATCATACGTTTAAATGCTAAATTAGATTAGAGTTTCAGTTTGTAAGTAAGACATAAACACTATAATTACACTCCATCACTGCAGCTTGAGTCTTAGGCAAAAAAGCTTGTCTGTCTGCCTCAGAAATTTTCCAAAGATGAGAGTTTTTAAAGTTCAAATCCTCTTCCTCTAATCCCAAAGGAGGATCAGTGGTACAACAACACCACCACATTTTAAATCAAAGCACAGATAGAACCTAACGCATGTTCAACCGCAGAAAGAACATAAGTGCATTACACCCACCAATATCTGAGATTTAACAGAGATTGAAAATGACTTGAAAAAATGAACTTAAATGGCCTCAAAGTTTCTCCATCATGGACTAAGTTCATAGCTCCAGAAATCAAAGATATTTCGCAATTTTAAAAGAAGTGTTTCACATTAGCACAGATATCCTATAAAGTTAGATTTATTAAAATATGGCCTGAATTATTACTTTATTTAATATAAAAAATTCAAATATTAGATTTAAAAATTCTACATTTTGTTGTTAAATGCTGACATGATATTTAATTTAAATTAAGTAATTGAAAACAATGAGGAAGACACTTTACTTATATTTAATTATTACTTCTAATGTAATGAATGTAACTTGATGCAGACAAAAATCTAATATCTCATCTTCGACTCAAATTGTTTTGCGATTAAAACTGCAATAAAGTTTTCACGATGAAATAAGCCAAAATAGAATTGTAAAATGAACAATTCTTCATATTAAAAAATAACATTTTAATAATATGAATAACCTTTATAAAGAACATTTGGTCGGACACTTCCACACACACTTTTTGTTGCAGCAAAAAAATAAATAAATAAAATAAAAAAATCAATGATCCTTCTTCTTGTCTATTGATTACAATCTCTAATTAAATAAGTAATCTGTAAATGTCTCTCAGCTGAGCGATTGGCCAAAACAACCCTAGTGTTGCGTAAGTGAATACACCATTGATCCCTGACCTGAAACCAGATTGCCTGCAGTAAATATGACAGTGGGCCAGACCCTGCTTATCTAGTAAGCACATGACAACATTAGGTAATCCCTAATACTAGTGGCACGTGCCATTCAGGCTGGCTTCCCTGAGGAAACATGGGAATATGATCAGGCACGTGTGACAATATTGACAGACAGGTAGAGGGCGGAAAGGAAACAAACAAGAGGCAGTTTGCAAATGATTAGAGGGATTTAAGTGAGATTACAGATGTAAAAAAATGCATAAATGTAAATTAGCTCCTTGGGAAGACAACTGCAATAAAATAAAGTTAGTGTAATGCTATTTTTTTTTTGGTATTTGACCTGTGAAAGTAGGACATGCCAATTGCAAAGTCTGCCTATATTTATTTGACAATTAGAAGCTAATCAGAAAATATTTATACTGGATGCCGTTACTGTTATCAAGCTATCAAAAATAACGAAGGAAGCATCACCTTATCTGTTTCAGAATAAATATATGAAGGATTTTATTTTGTTGATTAGATCACTTCAATGAAAATCTACTATATATTACTTTTTTAATATTTTAAGCACACTATATATATATATCGTTCATGGCCGCTGTAATGTTCACTATGTATTCTGTATACACTGTAACTCTTTCTCATTTTGAGTAATGTAACTATGCGTGCATTTTGTAAAGCTGTTTTGGAATGATAATTTTTCTGACGAGTGACATACAAATAAACTTGAACTGAATTAAAAGCTCTGCTATCTAGAAAACAGACATTTGTTGAAAATGAATCTCTTAGGAAACACAAAATACACCAGAAACACACTTTAATATCTCAATGTTAATTTAAATGCAGCCAAACGCTCACATTATCTTCCTAAAATTTTGAAATCCTATTGCTTAATATGCTAATTTTCCAATTTGTTAACTTAACAAGTACAGTAATTACTCAGACACTTGATTGCATTTCCCACATCTATCAATTTCTTGTTAACCTAGATGCTACAGACACAGATTTAAAATATAACTCTCCAGGTAACTGCATTGGTTTCGTGCTCATTGCGTGTTGTTTTTTTGCACGCTTTCATTTGAGCAACAGTTTTCATGTCTACCCAGAGCACATGATACTGCGTTTCTTTAAATAACCCCGAAGAACATCCTGCAAACTGTGTTTTTTTTATTGGAGATGTGGTGCAATTATGTAAATCACAAGCAGTCAGTCAATGTCACCTGCATCTTGCTTGCGCACATTTATCATCCCATCTGTATTCATTGGATTGCTTATCTGTTATGCAATGCAAAGCACACAAATTCCTTGTTTTCTAGTTTGATCACTTTAAAACCAGTCTGAAGTAGAGCTCTGGGAACAAGCTGCAACTAGAGCATTACTAAGTTACTGATTTCAAGAGTATTTATGTGATGCAACGGCTGGACAGGAAAAACATGGTGGGTTATATAAATGGCAAAATAAACAGGGAAATAAATCCCTCATTTCTGCATTTTGAGGCTCTGATGAAAAGCATGGGAAGAGGTGATTCTGTCCCCCGCATGTTTTATAACACTCTGCCCCCAAAATATACTAAATCTGTACAGAAAAAAATATGTTCCATAGGTCACAAAAAATAAGTGGTTTGCTTCTTATTGCTGTGCATGTATTTTTTCATAATTAATGTCATTCCCATGACGACCAAGCTGTGACCGGGCACTGCCACAAACAGACAGAGCAAACAGAGAGCAAGCTCTATACTTAGAGTTATACAGTACATAACTCTGGTGTGTATGATATCAAAATTATCATTGACAGTTATTACAATTATTAGAAAGACCAGACGGACAGATGGACAGACAGACAGACAAATAATAGATGAATGGACAGACAGACAGACGGAAGGATGGACGGACAGAGACAGACAGATAGATAGATAGATAGATAGATAGATAGATAGATAGATAGATAGATAGATAGATAGATAGATAGATAGATAGATAGATAGATAGATAGATAGATGGATAGATGGATAGACGGACAGACGGACAGACGGACAGACGGACAGACGGACAGACAGACAGACAGACAGACAGACAGATAGATTGATAGATAGATAGATAGATAGATAGATAGATAGATAGATAGATAGATAGATAGATAGATAGATAGATAGATAGATAGATAGATAGATAGATAGATAGATAGATAGATAGATAGATAGATAGATAGATAGATAGATAGATAGATAGATAGATTCGTTTCTTCACAGTGGTTGTGGTCTCTCTCTAGTGAAGGAGAAAATGCAACAGCTCAAAGGAGATTTTCCCAGAGACAGGACATTGGGTTGATGGGTATTTGTGGTGCCACTGACCCTTTGCTCGGCCATCTGAGCCCAGAGACCTCATGTCATTTAGATCCCCGGCCTCCTCAAAACACCAGACGGCGGCCTTTACTCTGGCACAACTACATAACCGTTGCAACAGGCCAACATTTTAATTAGGATGTGATGAAGGGCCATGGATTGGAGTCGTTTCGTGCTGAAACAGGAAGGGCTGAAGCTGAATTTGTGTGGAAAACATATGCTATATGATCATGTCGCCAAACAAAGAAAAAACATCTGCAACAAATTTCCTTAACACTTTACAAAAAGGTCAATATTAGCTGTTGAACTACTAATAAACATTTGAATAATATTAAAGTTATAATTTACTAGCTTTGTTTACATCTGTTTTTGCACATCTACTTGCAGCAAATATGACTGGATACATGTTAATATACTATGCAGTATGGATATCCATTATGCCACTGTACAAAGTAAACCTGATTTAGCATCCACAAACCGGGACTTCAATTGTGTGAACCTGTGGTATTCATTATATAGTGATTTTACTGTCCTTCTTAATTACAAAATGCACTGTGCTAAAAAAGTTTCAAACTTTTATATCGCATTCTTGAGGTGCTGATGATCACAGAGAGTTGGAACAGATCTTTTAATCCCAGTTTCTTTGCCAATCCTGTTCTGTGAACATGTTTATATGCGGGGAAAACCACACTCCTACGTTAAGTTGTGGTGGGCCTCAAAAATCACTCGATTTAAAAAGAGCTTGCTGTGTTTATATCACTCCAATATGACTGTGGACACACTGCACCAGGGGTCACCAATCTCGGTCCTGGAGGGCCGGTGTCCCTGCAGGGTTTAGCTCCAACTTGCCTCAACACACCTGCATGGGTGTTTCAAGTATACCTAGTAAGAGCTTGATTAGGTTGTTCAGGAGTGTTTGATTAGGGTTGGAGCTAAAATCTGCAGGACAAGTTTGGTGACCACTGCACTACACAGTCCTGTTCAAACAGCTTCCAAATGCTGACTTTGCATCATAGATGGATTTTAATACATTTATATTCACAACGGCCCAAGCCTTGACTCTACAATTGTGAGTGGGGAGACAAGCACTTCACGCACTTGATTGTTCAATTACTTGAAACAGATGTTAGTAAGAGGATCAGTGGCGCTGAATAAAAGTGATCAACGTTGTCATTGATACGATTAAACCTGATGTTTCATAATGACAGCAGAAAGAGCTTCACCATTTTCATGCTTTTAATGACCTCCATGTTGCTTCTTGAAGAAAAGAAGCATCTAAGTGATTTTCAAGACAAAAGACAGCATCTTAGTCTTCCCATAGAGAAAGGAAAATTCTCAGAAAAGCATATTAACTGATGAAACCTAGTTCAACAACAAAGCTTCTCAGTCTCTTCTACGTTTGAGAAGTATTGGTTTTAGCCTAATCTCCCATTTTCAGCCAATACAACCTTTTCCATCAAAGGAGGCAGTAAATGTGCATTCACTGGAATTTAACAGCACTTTCCCTTCAAAGGATTCATGGATTTGCTAGATAAAAGCATGAGTTAATTAGCAACCCGTTAATGCACTAGAAGGGCATGTTGTTTTCCGACCCAATGCAATTGATTCCTAGTCGTATGTACTGTAGATGGCGAACTGATGGATGACAATGGAAGCGAACCCTTTAAAGCATGTAGTCAATAAGGCGCTGTCAATCAAATCGTCATTTCAGTCAATCGATTCACTACGATTGGCAACAAAAACAAACTACACAATAGGGAGTGTGATATTGACCACGCATGATTCTGAAAACATAACACAACTAAGCGAGTGTGTATTTAGATGGTGTCGTTTTTGTGGTTTGGGCGTTCCTTGAGGGCAAAACAGCTTTGAAGAGGTTTATTTGGGATAACAGATCTAATGCAGGGGTTTAATGATTGCTTTAAAAAACACGACAATTAAGGTCAGAGCACAATGAAATGTAAAATAACAGCTTGTGCTGAAATGCAATGGGTGAATCTCCCAAAATAGCACCGTGAATCACTGGAGGCTTGCAAAAATAGAAAATGTTACTAGAACCCACTTGAAGGTTTTACTAGTGGTTCAGTCAGAGAGAAATGTGAAAAGGACAATGAGTTTCACTGGAAAACATGCAGCTGAAGAGGAAATTATTCATTTTTGGTTTCTGCCGTCTTCTGTGCAGAATATTGAATACACGACATAGATTTGACTAAATTTTTAACAGCAAATTTTGACAAACATTTTTAAGCGTTTTGCCAAAAAGCAAGTATTTCCAGCATGCATTCATCAATAATTGATTCCGTAACAAACTGTTCAGTTGAATAAAAATGTTAATTTCCTGAACTAGTAACCAAATAATAGATTAATAATTGAATTCAACAACTGTCTTGGTAATATTAATTCAATAATTATAATAATATTATAAAAAAATAAATGTATAAATAATAGTAAAAAAAAAAAAAAAATAATATATATATATATATATATATATATATATATATATATATATATATATATATATATATATATATATATATTTCCAAGGGTTTAGCTGTGAGGGCATCCGCTGTGTAAAACATGCTTTATTCATTCATTTTCCTTTGGCTAAGTCCCTTTATTCATCAGGGGTCACCACAGCGGAATGAATCACCAACTTATCCGGCATATGTTTTACACAGCGGATGCCCTCACAGCTGAACCCTTATATATATATATATATATATATATATATATATATATATATATATATATATATATATATATATATATATATATATATATATATATATATATATATATATATATATCTTGGTAATAGATTTTTAGGCAAAAACATTATTTTCATTTAATATGCAGAAAAGAACAAAAATTAAGCTATAAAATTAGCATGCCATTTATTGTTACTTGCAATTTCTCTGCAATTAATTGTGCATGTTTTGTTCAGTGATGATGACTCATTTTCTACTAGTTACTATAATAATGGTCACACTTTAGGAATTAAATTTTTTTTTTAGCAAACCATATGACTTTTGCATCAATAAACTCTTCATTTGCTGCATTTTAATATTAATTAAGGTAGTAGTTAGGTTCAGGTATTGGATTAGGGATATAGAATAAGATAAGGTATAATGTATACTTTAAAATAGCCAGAATTGTTAAATAAACTGGAATGTTACCATAATAAATTTTTATGATAGAAGAGCCTATATGTAAGAGATTTAACTGCCAATATATGACTGGCTTGTAACAAATCGAGATCTTACTCGATTAAATTAAACACATATAATAATCATGATATGATAATGCCAAAAAAGACATTCTTGCATACTTCATCAGCATTTTAATGACAGCATCAAAAATGCATTATAAAAAGCCATTAGTTGAATTTACTCAGAAAAGTGAGTAAACCTGTTGCTTTCAATAAAATTAGCTGACTTAAAAACATGAGAACCTGTTGTTTTTAATTTGATTATTTGTTTTAATGTGATTAGTTGGATTTATTTTGAATATAGTGAGTAAACCTGTTGCTTTTAAATCGATTAGTTGACTTTACTTAAAAAGTGAGTAAACATTGCTTTTAATGCAAATATTTGGCTTTACTTTGAATAAAAAAGTAAACCTGTTGCTTTCAAATCGATTTTTTTGACTTTACTTTTAAATGATGAGTAAACACGTTGACTTTAATGTGATTAGTTGGCTTTACTATAAACAAAATGAGTAAAGCTGCTGTTTTTAAAACGATTAGTTGACTTTACTTTAAAAAGTAAGTAGACCAGTTGCCTTAAAACTAAGTAAATGAAGTGTATGATCATAATAAATATGAGTGCAGCATTATATGTCAAGTGCAGCATTATATGTTTACATATTGATCTAAATATCAGACATTCACCACACTAATCTATAGTCTACCATGCAGCAAAATAAAGACAAGCCTATAATGGTAAATGGTGCAAAAGTCTAGTCAAATTCTGTTTTATCAAGTATCATTACATGCTTCACTGGCCTTTAAACAACAAAAACATCCTCAAAATTGAATCAATGGTCTCATTTAATGGCCTGCTCTGACGTCAGAGCTTTTGACGGACAACAAGTAAAAACAGACAATTGAGCATCAAATGCACATCAACCCATAAAACCCCATAAACCCTGAAGTCTGACTGCAAGTCGACCGGAACAAGGGCTCTGACCAGCGTATGCTCCACCAATAAAGCAGTGAAACCCACAATAACAATTAACTAGACGCAATTACAAAACACAATCTCGGACAATGGCAGGGAGGGTATATCCTCAAAAGGCCGTGCCCCAAACTTGTCGTCGGCATCCCACCTCCCAATCCATCTCCGTTCCCCTCCATTAGACCCCAGACAGGCTGAGAAACGAGGGATCGTTACAGGAGATAAAATTTGCTTTGATAGATGGAGTCGCTCACACAGCCAGGATAAAAGTCATCAGACCTCGGCAGCAAAATGGAGCCAGGTGTCTGCGCGCCCTGCTGCTCCAAAAAGACGCTTCTAAAGGAGCACGCATTTGTAACCCTCGACAAACTGAGGTACTTTCTCAAGGGAATGGACTTGACTCTGGTGGGAATAAGAACTCAGCAGGGGCATTATGACTTCTACAGAGATGGCACAATTAAGTAATATTACAGGATTCTCTGTGTACATGCCATTGTGTTTAACTCTGAAGTACCTATTTATCATTGTCAAAATATTATTATTAATAAAACAAAGCTTTAAAAATATACAGAACAGGTTTGCTCTGGGTAGTATGATAAGCATGTGATATTCTCTTATTTCTATATTCTTTTTTTATAAATTTTTAATGAATAAATGAATGAATGGATGAAAAATAATCAGAAGAAAAAGAAGTGTTATTTATATGAATAAAACCTTTTAAGCATTTTGTTTAATAATTTAAGCCATGTTTGCGATATAAATATTAATATTCACATGCAAGTCAATCTAAAATACATTATTCTTTATATTATGTATAATATTTATATTCACATTCTCCTTGCTCTTGTTTTTTTTTTTTTTAATTATGTGCTCCTAAAAGCAGCAGTTTCATTTCATAAGGATTATAAATCTTATTATTATTATGGTTATTATTAGACATTCCTTCATTTTCTTGTTGGCTTAGTCTCTTTATTAATCCGGGGTCGTCACAGCTTAAAAGAACCGCCAACTTATCCAGCACGTTTTTACACAGCGGATGCCCCTCCAGCCCCAACCCATCTCTGGGAAATTATTATTATTATTATTATTATTATTATTATTATTATAACTACTGCTAATGCTCTATACAGGAACAACACAGTGTTTTAAATAATTTAAAAACATATTAAAATCGTATTCAGAAGTAGTGGAAAGCATTTAATATACTTACAAGAGAATATTCATTTTAAAGTGATCACATAGAAGCTTCTAAAGCAATACAAAAAGCCTCTGGTGGTATCATTTATTTAAAAGTGATATTTCGTCCAATATTTCTCTGTCAAATAAAAGCTTAAAAAAATGAAACCATGTTCTCCACTTTTCTTTCCTTCCAATATATTGTATGATGTGCTCTCTGTCAAGCAGATTAAGTAACAGACACATAAAGATTCAATTAATAAGGAAGCAGGGCAGATAAATCTATATTTTTGTCCGTCACTGCGACACTAGGAAGACAAACGCTTCGACTATGACACAATCTCTTAGGAGGGACGTGGGAGACTCCAGCGTCTGTCTGTCTCTCTCCTTCACTGGCTATATAATGATGAACGAATATCTATGAAAAACACGCAGATGCTGCGGCGCCACAGAATTAAACACAAAATTGCTTGCAATGCAATAATAGGGACAGCTCGTACTAAGATGTCTTTTTTTCTCCCTACTGATCTTCTCTCTAAAAGCATCATATTTTTTTCTCCCTAAAATAGTTTTCAACTGATTTATTTTTTCGATCGTACCACATAGTCACATAGTTTGATGTGAGTTGAACTGTAATATCTGCAGACAGCATCATTCATATGGGCAGGTATATATATATATATATATATCATGTATCCTAGACATATAAAAAACACTGCATGACAAGACATCAGCTAATAGTGGTGGAAAGATGAGTGAAAATCATTTTTAAGTAAAAATACCATTAGTTTTAAAAAGTAAAAAAGCCCTTTTAAAGATACTCAAGAGTAGTGAGTATTATGCTGTCAAAATAAATTAGGGCAAAACAAAAACGTCCCACTTTCACAAGTCTAAGTAAAAATTTTTGCCATTCATGGACTATACATTTAAAATGTAAGATTAATTTAATACGAGCTGAGCACACTTCACATTAATATATGCACCAATTTTAACATCAGGGATTTGATAAGACGGGAATCACAGGACTGATTATTCTACTCCGACAAACCTCACAGACAAGAAAAATAAAGTATATAAAGTAGTGACTGACGGTTAAAGTAAAATAATGCAGTAAAAATACTGATACAGCTCTAAAAATCTACTCAAGAAAAAGTAAAAGTGCACATATTTTAAACTACCTCAGAAAACTACTCAGTTACAGTCATTTGAGTTACTTTACAACACTGACAATTGGTGATATACAATGAAATGTCACCCTTAGTCTGCCTCTGGCTTTCAGGGCAAGATATTCATTCCCTTTACCTTAAATGCCTTCCCTGCTCCTGGAAGATTTAATAAAGCCAGTGACTTTTCTACCAGTACTTGCACCTTAATCTCAGCCCTTTACTTCAGCTCTTAAAGGATAAGTTCATGCAAGAATGAAAATTAGGTGATCATTTACTTAGCCCCATGTTCTTTCAAACTCATGCAGCCTTCTTCCTTCTGCAGAGCCTTAATAACATCTTGATCAAATTCAAGAGAATGAGAACTTAAAAAAACAAGTGATGCATGTGACTGCCTTACTAATGCACTGCATTCAATTTGTTAATGACGGCCTTGATTGGTCTGAATAATGTATTCTAGATGGAGTTTATCAGCTTGGAGGTTTGAGGCATACAGAAATTATCTTCTGCAGATCTTGGTTATAACAATGGTTGTTCTGAGTTACTGTTGACTATCTATCAGCCAAACCAGTCTGGTCATTCTCCCTCTGACCTCAGGCATCAACACAGCACTTTTGCACAGAACTGCTGCTCACTGGATGATTTCTCTATTTCAGATTATTCTCTGTGAACCTTAGAGATGTTTGTGTGTGGAAATTCCTGTAGATCAGCACTCTCTGAATTACTAAGATAAGCTTATTAAAACAAGACTATGTTCAAAGTCATGTAAATCACCTTAAGCCATGGTCACACTGCACTTTTTGTCCCATGGACTTCCATTCATACACACATGCAGTAGATGCAAGTTTATGCTACAAGTTTCAACTCGGACCTGCGAAATCACATAATGTGAATGTGTGTGACTAATTAAAGATTAAAAAGTAATGCCGCTTTAAAGAGCTTTAAAATATGGAGTAATCGCTCACTGTTGATGTTTATTCATCTTATTTTTTTCCCACATTTTTTGCAGTGCCATCCTCAAACTCTTCTCATTACTCATTCTGATGCTTGGTTTGAAATTCATTAGACTACATCATGGAGTTGCTGCATTATAACTGGCTAATTATATGCTTGCACTATAAAGCATTTGTACAGGTGTACTTAATAATGTAACAGTAAATTGAAGTCATTATTAACATAACCTGATCAGTCACTAATTAACTTATGAACTAGACCATCTGTTATTCAGCATCACCGGAAGTGGAAAAAAAAAAAAAATTATTATTTTTTTAAAATGAAGTAAAATTAAATAAAATAAAATATAAAAAATGTTTTAAAATAAAATAAAATAAAATAAAGATACATAAAATAAATACAAATAAATACAATTTAAAAAGTAAAAAAAAATAAAATAAAACAAAATAAAATAAAATAAAATAAAATAAAATAAAATAAGATAAAATAAATTTTTTAATATTAAATGAAAATTAAAATAATATATCAGAAACTTTTATATCGGTGGGATTCTGCTGTGGATGCCATCTTATTGTGGTTTGGGATTGATTGAGTGCACTTCAGAACATCCACTGTGACTTTGAACACCACTATAAATGCCTGCTTCTTCAAACAGTGCATTATTTAAGGCTATAAGGGGTGATATCAGCCTACTAAAAAGCAATACACCAATTTAGAAGCACTAGTCCTGCACCAAGGCCAATAACTATAATAATAACAATAAAAGCAGTTCTAAAAATACTTCTAAATACAAGAGAACAGCAGAGTAAACATAACGCTGGGAATAAGACAATAACTGCACAGAGGAACAAAATTGCTAAATTCACTTTCCCAAAAATAGTTTTTTCATATGATTAACAATATTAAATCAATAGTCAATCAGAATCCACCCTGCTTTAAAAAGCTTAAGCATTTATATATATAATATGAGTCTCTGGAATGCAGTTTTTACCATTTAAAATGAATTTAATACAAACCAAAGACATTTTGAAGAATGTTTGTGACATTTAGAGGTCAGTGGGACAAAAATAACCACTTCATAATCAATATTCATTAAAAATACCTTATTTTGTCTTTCAGAGAACAAAGTCATAGGTCGGAGATGAGTAAATAATGACAGAATTCCATTTTTGGGTGGACAATACCTTTTAGCTTTGCTATTGTGTAACTTGGAACACTTTAAATATAGTGTATAATTCATGCAAACAACAATTATTATTCTTGGTGGTTTATTTAGCAGCCTTGAACTAAATGTTTCTTTTGGGGGAGCTATTATTTATATTTCTGCTCTTAACACATTTCCTCCTTCTTTTGATCCCCTTGCATCATTTTTCACTTTTGAACCTGCCCTGCATTAGCTTACCATTAAGAAAGAAAATATGATAATAGGGAATGTCATCTTGGGACACAAAAAGCACGCAGCACATGCAAATTCAGTTGCACTCTGTGTTTCTTCAAAGCTTTGGAGATCGGCCCAAAAAAGATAAGAGACAATTATCCTCTAGTTTCACAACCGCAAGTCTAAAGAATCCTGTAGTGAGAGAGAAATTGCGAGGAAGTGAGATTATCTATCCAGTGACCTGTTAAAACGTGGCTGGTCGTGACTTTCTTTTGGCTCTCCTGAACGCTCTTATCAGTCCAAATGGCTATGGTTGCATTGTGTCTCAGTACAGGCTTTCTAATAGCAGTGCTGCAGGAGTCAGTTCACCTCAGAGCTGAATGTATGGATGACTGCCTTATCTGAGGATAAGGGAAATGGAGAGGCCTTGTGTGATAAGTTGCTTTTGTGTCGGATGTGACTGGGGAGGAATTTGGAACATGCGATCCATGAGTCAGTTTTATCAGACAAAAGACACCTGAATGCAGAAATGAACGCGGTATCGAACACCGACCAAAGGGCACAAAGTGACAAACCATCAATTTTTAAAGAAGAGACATGATGTTACATGGCTTCAGGTATCGTGCAGAGCAGGGAGAAAACCATCAAAAATATAATTCCACAACAGTACAAGCAGGCAAATTTAATTTAGTAGATGATACAGACATCAAAGGGACTTTCTTGCATGCATCTGTGTGCCAGAAATGAGCGATTCACTTTATTATTTGATGTTTCTTCATTAAATACCATAGCATAGGTTTGATTTTTTTGTATTATTTGAAACCATTAGATTATAATATAAAATTAAAATAATGAAAACAGTCAGAATATATTAATCCATAAAACCACAGAAAAAAATACTTTTTTTTATTATTCAAATGAAACAAACACTTTATATTTTAAATATAATATCTAAGTAAATAACACATTTCAATAAACTATATTTTACCTATTAAAACCCACTATTATAACAAATAACCAGAAATGTCAATTCACATATACACAAAATAGATTTATTTAAAAAGGATTAAAAGGATTTTCCAGTGCATTTTTCCCAAAAACACCTCCAGTGCTTGTCAAATATTAGAACCTGCAACAAAATATTAATTGCATCTACAAGTAAGACATCAAAAGGACTGCTTTGCTTGCATTTGTGTGCCAAAAATTGTGAGTGGTTCTCTTTATTATTTTAATTTGCTTCAATAAACCCTACAGTCATGACTTTACTCATTTAAAATACAATCTAAAATACTAAAAAAAGGAGTCATGCATGGCATGCACAGTAAAAAAAAAGTGATAAAATAATAAGTAAAAATAAATAATGACTTAAACATGTAATTAATAATAAAATTATACTCAAATCAATCAAAAATATATATACTACCTGACAAAATGTAGTACCCAAGTTTTAGGAACAACAAAAAATAACTTGACCTCAAGTTGATCATATGGTATTAGAAGTGGCTTACATGAAAGGCAGAGGCCTCTAAATTCCGCTTATTTTACCAAAAAAAATGTAATCATACTTAGATAATTAATTATTTAATTAAAACAGGAAGTTCTGACTTTGCTTAGACAAAAGTCTCATCACTTAACAGAAATAATGTACTGTACAGAATATAAAATCATGCTGCAGGGGACAAATAAATAATATTGTGAATGACTCCCATGAGCTTGGACGACTGCATCCATACATCTCTGCAATGACTCAAATAACTTATAAATAACGTCATCTGGAATAGCAAAGAAAGCATTTTTTGCAGGACTTATCAAGATTATTTGTAATGTCTCCGAATGTAAGCCCTAATCATGATGTTTCCTTCACCAAACCTGACTGATTTCTGTAAGAATCTTCGGTCCATGCGGGTTCCAATTAATTATTTATGTTAAAAAGCTACTGCAGAGCATTGTCCCATAAATCACCTACGGATATTGTCAAAGTCAAAAAACGAGACTGACCCTCCAGCAGCAGTGCAATTCCTTGTGGACCATTTGAGATTGTCTTTTAAAATTAGAAGGCCATCTTCATTACTCTATGCACAGAATGGTCTTTGTGCATGTGGGTATAAGCCTGTATTCAACTCAGCGTGATGTAAAATGAAAGTGAGATGCCCCAGATGACCTCTCACAGTCTAGTCGATTCATTTAAAGTGGCCTGGCTGTCGGTTCCTCCGCCATTTGAAATAAACGCTCATGAAAGCCTAATGAAGTATGAATGGGACCAAACGCGATATCTGGGTTATATGCAGATCTATGCCTTCCAGCTACATTTTACACCAATTACCCAAGTCAAAGAGAGTTTGCATTTACACCCAAAATCCTGTCAATTTCAGTCTTTCTACATCTAAATCTTCCTTATATGGTGAAAGTTGATCAATCCATCCATGCAACAAAAAACAAACAAAAAAAATGTCAATATAAAACAAGTGTGTAATAGACAGATAGTAGTGTTATCTACTTCTTTGCAGTCATCAGAATGTTACTGCAGTTATTCTGAAGTTACTGCAAGATGTGAAATAGTAGCAAATAACTGAAATCTAAAAAAATTAACTCTACTAAGCTGCATTTAAAAGCATTTAGCAATAAGATACAAAAGGTTATAGGTTATAAATAAACAGGCTTTAATGAGAAATTTCTGTGAGTCTTTAGATTTCTAACAGTCCAGCAGAGAATGTTTTCTTAAGAAAGTTATTATTTATTTATTTATTTATTTATTTATTTATGTATTTATGTATTTATGTATTTATTTATTTATTTATTTATTTATTTATTTATTTATTTATTTATTTATCCATGTATGTATTTATTAATCTATGTATTTATCTATTTAATTATTAATTAATTAATTTATTTATTTATCCATGTATGTATTTATTTATCCATGTATGTATTTATTCATCTATTTATCTATCTATTTATTTATTTATCCACGTATCTATCTATCTATCTATCTATCTATCTATCTATCTATCTATCTATCTATCTATCTATCTATCTATCTATCTATCTATCTATCTATCTATCTATCTATCTATCTATCTATCTATCTTAACTATTTATTTATTTATTTATTTACCCATGTATGTATTTATTTATCTATCTATTTATTTATTTATTTATTTTAATCCACCTTTGGACTCATTATAATCCTACAAATCTCTGACAAACCTGTTGAGCCTACATCAAATAAAAATGCAAATTGAAAAAAAAGGAAATAATTACACCCAGCAAACGAAAACATCTTAGAAATTCAAACGGGATGTCAAAGAATCCATTTACCCTGGACCCTTTTATTCTGCCTATTACAAAAATCCGCCACCAGTTCAGTATACTGTCATTAAACAAGGGCTGCCCTTCGGAGAGATTTTAATCAAGTATGAAAGCAACATTTAGGTGTGTGCGTGTGTGTGTGCGCTCCCAAAATAACATCTTTCATTTTTCCATGTGTGCGACCAAAGGTTGAACCATCATAGCTCATTCTCTCTAAGATCTTCCAAATGCCCTTGGGGAATTGTTCTGACCCAGTTGTCTGGAATCACACTCATTTGTGCACACACTTCTCAAACACACACATGCTGATTCATTAAGGTTACAAATACAGACCATTGTAAACTGAATATCTTTACTGCACTTAATTTAATGGATTTTAAACATAGACAGTTTTTAAAAGAGATAATTAAATGTACAATACTGAGATTTTACACAATTTTGTCTCAGCAATGTGAGTTTTTAGCTTATAATTTTAAGTTATAAGCTTCACTTAAAACACTTAAAAATTACTTTGCTGTTTGTTCAAATAATTACTTATTTACAATGAGCTGAAACAACACAATTTTTGCGTTTTTTTTTTTTATTTACTTAGATTTCAAAAAAATATTAAGTTAACCTAATTCCTTCATGTTGCCCCAACACGATCATGTTGAAACCCAGCGCTTTTTCAAATGTTGCAATTGTGAGGAAAACATCAGAATTGCAATATATACACTGTAAAAAGCAATTTGTTAACTTATAAAAGTTCTCTTAAAAAAAAAAAATTCTTTTAAAGCGATTAAAGCAAACATTTTGTGACCCTTTGCAAATGAATGGGGAGGAAGTTGAACAGGTGAGTTCTTTAAAAATATATAGGTGTGAAAATTGACTTTCAACTCTCGTCTGATAAATACTCAGAGAATGTTTTTAAAAAGGCTCAGAAGCTGTTAAGTTTTATTGAGAAAACTGAGAAGTTTTGATATTGAGAAGGACATTTTGATTGTCGTATTTAAATCACTTATTGAATCTGTCCGTACTTTTAATATTGTAGCCTGGTTTACCTCCCTCTCTGTTAAAAGCAAAATTAAACTTTAGAGACAAATGCCTCTCACTGATTTATTTATAGTAGCGTCAAAAAGGAAAACTTCCACTATTGTGGAAGGCTCTTCCCATCCCTTACATGATTCCTTTAAGTTACTTCCTTCCAGTTGCTAAAGTCCCTTTAGCAACAAAGTCTAAGTACAAGAAAACATTCATTCCCACTGCCATTGGTTTTTAAATATATTGTGAAAGTGTATTTATGTTTTGCTGTTGTGTTTGAGCCTATGTCTAAAGACTAATTTTTTAACCTCTGTGGAATAGACACAATAAAGTTTAGTGAATTTAAATGAATTGTATTAGTTGAAGTTACTTTATTAAGTGTGTAAAGCCAATAACTTAAAATGAGAAGAATAAATATATATGCATAATCATAAAAATTCTGTTAAGACAACATGTTTCCTCACTATTTTAAGTATGTTTTTAATAACTTTTATAGTGTAACTTTATATGTCTCAATACTATTGCAAATTGAGTTTATATCTCAAAATACTAGATTTACATCTTAAAATGTATATATTTTTTTTGGTTAGAAATTCTAGGCACAAAAAATAGTCAGATAAAAAAGTTAGATTTGTTAAAAAGTAAGGATTAAGTAAGAGACTTGGGATATAAATTGAGATGATGTAAACTCAGCTTTCCAAGATTTAAAATTAATTGCAATATTCTGTTGCAAAGGGTTTATCTCCTAGTTTTGAGAAAAAGTTAGAATTGGGAAGAAAAAAGTCAGAATTCAGAGGAAAAAAAATGAATTTGTGAGATATAAACTCAATGCTATAAGATATAAAGTTTATATTTTGCAAAATAATTGCAACATTATCTCAATGATGAGTTTACATTTCACAATAAGAATTAAAAGAAAGTCAGAATTGAGAGGTAATGATTTATATTCCATTGCACAAATTGGCTCACATAATATATAATGATAACCCTCTAGCTAACAGCAATAATCAATAAAATGATTCCACAGTATAATGTTTGGATTAATGCATGTAACTTTACCAAATCACATTGTGCGAATGGCATTCAGGCATCTTTAAAGTAAAAGAAAACCATCATGCTGGCCCAAGCTTGCAAGTCCCTCACAAACCGGTTGATCTCCATTGCTTCATCCACACTGCACTGTTATAACAAGCTCCTCCGAAACACAAATAATCCACAAAACACAACACCCTACTGTGTGACTGACAACCTGCGACATACAAATAGCAGTTGGCCTAGTGTGAGTGAGTTGTGACTTGGTGGTGGAGAAACCCTGATGAGAGTTAACTAAATATTTTCACTCCATATCTCTCCCCCCAGCCACACTGTTAAATTGAAACTGTCGGTTCTGCTGTTCATATCTATAAAAATTACGAAAAGTTTGCCGCTCTATTCAAATCGACGTCTTTTAGTGCGCTTGATCTCTAGATATACTGTATGAGGAGGAAAAAATGTGTAATCAGTGTCTGTCTGGCCTGTTATAATACTCACAGAGCTTAATGGTATGTCACTTGTGGTTAGACGTATATTTGAGGCCTATTTTAGACACCACAGGAAACCCACATTAGCCGTGCCTCGAGTTTGTGGCCTCATTTTGCCCTGGACTTCAACTGCACTGGTTAGTGTAATAGAAAAATGGAAAAGCTAATGTTTAAAAGTGAAGAATGAATTTTTACTCCTTACAAAATATTGACTATTTTAATATTAACACAATTTGTTTAATAAGCAAAAACATGATGAATCCCTATTTAAACCATGCATTGTCTTTTCCTAAGTCACTATATTATGCCAATAATTTAAAAAATATATATATTTTTGGGTATTTTTGTTATGTTGAACTACATAAATGTACTGAAAAATCATTAAAAAGTAGTTTTATTTCTTTCTTTTTTCCTTTTCTTTTTTATTTTTCTTTAAGCATGCTGACACTGCATTGTTTTTAAATGGTCAATAATAAACAGACTGGTAATACTCTCACTGAAAAGTATCTTCAAATTAATTCATAGTAAGGTTATGAATCACATATATTTGCACAAATGTGGGTATTAATAACAATTAAATGTACACTTTAAAACACATGTTTCAAACTCCGCCACAGCTCTGCACAGTTTAGTTCACACTTAATCAATCTAACTAAGTCAGGCTTGTTTGAAACAGACAAGTGTGTTAGAGGAGGGTTGGAACTAAAAAGTGCAGGGCATCCCTGCTTCAAAAAATGCTGAGTTATTTAAACCAAACATGGGGTAAAATATGGTGGGTTAATTTTTTTAATTAAATCCCACGACCAAATTTATCCCAACATTAGGGTTGAAATAACAGCATTTTTAGTCTATTTATAAGGCTGAAGTGAACAGAATAAGTGAACACAGTTTCCTGAATCGACCACAACAAAATAGCTCATGTTTGCTGGTTTACTAGAAATAGGTTTTGAATTTAAATCCAATAAGAGAGAAAGACTGGGCACTTCAAAATAATACAAAGAAAATAAAAGGAAAAGGCATCTTTCTCTTGCATTGTCCCCGTCACGGAATGAAATGAGTGCAATTCACCACTGAATGACTCTTATGAGATGGATAAAATGGAATGGATGAAATGGGATGGACACACAAAAAACAGAACATTAAAAAGTCTTTTTTCGCCTCAGAATAGCGAGGTTTTTTCCAATTATAAATAATAAACTTAATAACCTTGCAATGTTCTTGTAATTTTGAAAAAAAAACGTCAGAATTGTGACAAAATAGCAATCAAGCATTTCTCAGAATTGCACAATTTTTTTAAATGTTTACAAAAAACCTAAAAGTGTCCCTAGTATTAAGTGTCTGTAGTGGATAAAACTATAAAACTGAAATGACACAATTTCCTATGAAAGACCAGCAGATATTGATAAACAACACATAAACAAACAAAAGCACAGAAGCTCGAACAGATTTCCTTCAATTCAAAGCAATACAAAAAAAATGCATCAACTATTTCTAGAGTTCATCATAGCAGTCTGGTGATTAAAACTCATCCACCTTGACAAGCGGATATTATGCAATAGCCATCCAATTAGACTTGAACTGATGATTTCAGCCAGCTCTTGCCAATACGCGTTAGCCGTTGAGTGGGTGTGCCGTCTGATTCGGAAACTAATTATGCCTTCGCTCCAACCCCTCAATCTCCACCTCCATCTTTCTTTGTTAAGTACCCTAAATCAGGCAGCCTAGGAACCCCACAGCGACATACCTGCAGTTCACTTCCTCAACTTCCTCCCAATATCTTTCTGTTTCTCAGATGAGAAGACACTTCCATCCATCAGAGCTGTCAAGCGAGTGGGCCTCTAGGCGCAGGAGCCCTGTGTGGGACTCGCCTCATTTCCCTGCTCTGATTAGCCCGGTTCGGCACTAACACTCCCCGCCTCCCTGGTTTCCTCCTCTTGAGGTGTGTGTGTGTGTGTCTGTGTGCTTTGTACCGCAATAAAGAGCTGTGGGACTTTAGAAACAGTATGAGGTGATGTGTTTTGCATGGTCTATAAACTCCAGGGGCCCCAACCAAAGCAAAATGTGACACTTAATGTAAAAATGCTAATTTGTAGATGCATGCACTGCTTGGGACTAAAAATGGTGGTAAAAAAGTCGTTCTGTTTACATCCTTCATTTGAAATGTTTACAGCATGTATTAACATTTATCTGGATGTATGTTAAATGACGAGGTTGAAAACGTTGAGGACTTTTTAAATTCTGTTTTGTATTATTAAAAATCACAAGACCACAAAGTGACATTTTTTCTCCCAAACTCATGAACTTTACATAAAAAAAATATTAAATACTAAATATTCTCATCTTGTGATAGTTTAAGTCTCTAAATGTGTCAGTTTAAAAGTTTATTTTGAGGTCGTGTCAAAGTAAAGGCTAGCATTATGCAAATGTGTTACAAGCTTGAGTAGCTTTGTGTAGGAGATAAGATTTCTGATGACTTTTTTCATGCAGTTCAGAATTGATCAAATTTTATTGTTACATTTATTGTGGCCAGTAAAAAAACAATTGTGTACGGAATCATCGGGCCCTGATGCTAGATGTAAAAATAATAATAAATACATTAATAAACAAAAGTGTAAACACTATTACTTCATTGCATCATAGTTTATCATGAAAAACTATGCAAAATACAGCAAAGGCTCATAGAAAATACATTTCTGCGAACGTAAAATACATAGCACGAGTTACGATTTATAAGCTTCAGATGACAAATCTCCTAGAGCAAGGGTGTCCAAACTCAGTCCTGAAGGGCCGGTGTCCTGGAGAGTTTAGCTCCAACCCTAATCAAACACACCTGAACCAGCTAATCAAGCTCTTAATAGATAAACTAGAAACGTCTTGGCAGGTGTTTAAAGCAAGTTGGAGCTAATCCCAGCAGGACCCCGGCCCTCTAGGACCGAGTTTGGTTATGCATATAAAAACAATACTGTTTTTATAAGCAAATATAACTGCATTGAGGCCACGTAGTATTACTTTGATTTTGCAGTGCTTTTATGTCTTGTGTGGTTCACTTAAACTAAACCTGAGCAATCTGCATCACAGCTACAACTTTGTACTGAACGAACTGACCATGCCAGAAAATTTCTTCATATAGAGATAGGTGAAGCAAACTTATTCAATTACAAATCATACCCACGGTTTTGTGGTATTTATGTTTATGTAGTGCTGTGCATATAACTGCACAAAAATAATCCTTTATTTATAAATAACGTGTCTCTGTGAATATCATTAGTATGAAATGTAACAAAAATAGGTACAAAAATCGCCATACTGCCCTGCAGCATTCACTTTCCCTAGAAACTACAATCAAGCATGTTTGTGGTTTCACAAAACTGTAGGCAAAAGAACGGATTTTCAATGAGCTTGTGTTGGAAAAATAAGTTTTCAGCATTTGTGAATACATCTTGGTAAAATGTTTACATTTAAATTATGGAACAAAGTCAATGCCAAAAGTATTAAGAATAAAAAGCTAGGCGGATAGTGAAAAAAAGAATGCTTTGAATTATCAAGTGCTTGCATTTTAATGAATTGAATTGCCAGTGTTTGTATTTTATGTCTTGAAACATACAGCAGCTGTTTATTTACGCTGTGACCAGGGTTTCTACAGGTTTCATCAAGTCAAATTAAATATTTTTAAAGACCTTTTGAAGACCATTTTAAGACCATTATGAATAAAATTTCAGACTTCCACAAGGCTAAAAGATAAAAAATGTTTTAATGGTCGAGATAAAACCATTAAAATCATTAAAAACAAGTGTTATTGTAAGGAAGATAATTAAACCATATTAATAAGCAAATAGAGTTATTAAGTAAATGTTTCTTAAAACTTTTATTGAAATATATTGTTTGTTATTGGATGGGTGTTGGATGGATAGCTTTGTATGGACAAAGGAAAATTCAGACCCGTTTAAAATGATTTAAGACCTACAACATAATATTTCAGTAGATTTAAGACTTTTTAAGGCCTAAAATTAGTTTTTTGGAAGACCAGGCAGATACCTTGTGTGAATATTTCAACTAAAAATATTTCACTCCCATTCTCATACTTAAATTCTAAAATTCACATTCATTTTCCAGAATTCCCTTCCAAAATATTCAGCTCTGTTTAAAAATACAATGTATAATATTAAAAATGACCATTTTTAAGTTTATTTTATTTCAGTTAAAAAATTAACTTCCATAAATTCAGTGGATCAAATTCAGCATTTAAAATTCAGCAATGATTTTGCTCCATAATAAATACGCTGAAGCGTTTTATCAGTTCCAGAATACATTAGGAACAAAAAATGTTTAAACCTCAGCATCATTATAAATTATCCAAGATGAATAAATGTTGTAAAATATTACCAACAACAAAAAATATATATGTATATTGAAAAAGGAATGAAAAGTGTGTTAGTGTGTCTGTTGTGCTTGAGGACGCTTGAGTCCCGGCGGACCCAGTGATCCTCTGCTTGCTGACTCATTTGGCGCGTCTGCTCTCAGGAACAGCCTGGCCTAGTTGCAGCTGTACGCTAACTAGGCTACGCAGCCTGGCCTGGCACCCCAATAACCTACAATTCCTTCAGAGCATCCCCTACAGTCCTTGCTTGTTTTTCTTCCTTTCGCCACCGTATCTAAAAAAGCCCTGGTAAAATGTGTAGCTGTGTATGTACAGCCTGTGTTTTGTGTACATAAGCAGCAGTGGGAGAACCTACTGTGTGGATAGTGGGAGATCCTGTTACAGTATCAACAAACTGTGTCTGCCTCGGGGAGCTTTGTGCCATGTGTGCTTACAACATAAAGGAAAAGCACACAACACTATCCATCACACGTAAAGCACATCATTTACAATACAGTTATTTAAACCAAGGTCAGTTGATGGTTGTGGATGCAGTCGAGAATGCAAGGATAATGTTGAGCAAATAGCTAGGAGGAAAAATTAAAGCTGCTTGGTGTTTTTAACTTTTTTAATGCGTGGAATAATATGAGAAGAGGCCATGTTTCATGTTGTCTTTTTTCCTTATATAAGAATTATAGTGAGCGACACAGTGGCTCAGTGGTTAGCACTGTCTCCTCACAGCAAGAAGGTCGCTGGATCGAGTCCCGACTGGGTGAGTAGGCATTTCTATGTGGAGTTTGGATGTTCTGATTGTGTTTGCGTGGGTTTTCTCTGGGTGCTCCGGTTTCCCCCACAATCCAAAGACATGTGCTGTAGGGGAATTGCATAGACTAAATTGTCCATAGAGTATGTTTGTGAATGGGTGTGTATGGGTGTTTCCTGGTGAGGGGTTGCAGCTGGAAGCGCATCCACTGTGTAAAACATATGCTGGATAAGTTGGCGGTTCATTCCGTTGGGACGACCCCTATGAATGAAGGGCCTAAGCCGAAAAAGGAATGAATGAATGAAAATTATAGTAAACATTTCAGACATGGCTTCACTGAAGCCAAGGGATTGATGCAACAACATTGTTATTTGTCAGTGATGAGTCGATTCCAAGGCTATAAATAGTTTCAAATTATTCATATTGACAATATGTTTCTTGTGATGTACAATCATGACATTTTAGCAACTGTCATAATTGTGAACTGCAGATGGTGTTGTAGTCGACATTATTAGTACACATAGGAGCAAAAACACAGACAAATGTATTTTTTTCACATGCAAGAAACTAATATATATTCAGTTTTTTTTTATATATTTATGTCAGAATGTTAGCCAATAATAAAAATGTTTAGAAATTGGAAAATATATTTGCGAACATATTTTTGAAAGTCTATGAAATAGAATTTTTTATTTTTTTTTTAGGGGAAAATAAGAAAACTAAGACAGTCTGTAATTTTTCCTATGTTGTATTGTATACTACTATGTATGGTCTTGTTAAACACCAATAAAAATAAAAAAAATAAATCCATGAAATAGAATTGTTAATGAAATGAAACTATAATTTAATACTCTATTAATGAATATACATAAAACTAAAAATAATGCACAAAAAATAAACTTAGGACACCAATAATTTTGCAAAAAAAAAATAAAATAAAATAAAACATTATTTTAATTAAATAAAAAAATTGTAATAATTGCATCACAGAGTTTTTAAATAAGTCTCATAAATGTCACTATTCAGATTAATAACAACACGTGTCTGAGAAAAAAAAATAAGAATTGTTATTCTGTGCATCTTCTGAGATTATAGTAAGTTTTACTTTTCTATTTAAGAATGCAACAAAGTCAGATGCACTACAATGCAAGATTAATGTGTTTATCACATAATTGATTCTACGAGTCAGAACATCTTCATTCAATTTGCAGCGAAAGCTGAAAAAGACATTAACTGACTGTTATTTCACTTGTGGTGTTATACTACTACATTTCTTCAATGTTTATCAGATGTCTAACAACACAAAATGCGACCACTTTCTAAAGGAATAACTTTTCATTTCGACAAGCAGCCCTGGTATGCTCTCATTCCTGAAATATTTCCACTGCTTTCTAGGTCTACATATGCCGCCCTCCCCAGAGACTGTTGCAAATGCAACCCAGATACATTTGCTACTTCAAACAAGTGTTGCCGAGGGACTGTACACCCCATCAAATGTGAAAATGAGGAGTTAAACTGCACCTAGACATGGCATTTCACAGTTATGAATAAGGGGAGAAAAAGGAGGACGAGGAGGAAGAGACATTTATGCAATGCCAAAAAAAAATGCAAGCATAATAAAATTTAGAATGCCAACATGAAAGCTGGTTCAGAGATCTGCAAAGCGACCCCGGAGTGCGCGCCATATTTTTGATCTGACACATAAAGACGGCCCACGGAGCAACACCTGCTGCTGCCAACTGGGCAAGAGCTGTCAAATGAGGAATATTTCCCACCACGTACACACTTCATCAGCAGGACTGTGAGGAGTTTACGACAGGCGAGAAACAGAGGCCTCACCAAATACTAGTTAACTTTAAATATGTGCTAAATGCTGCTGATGAAACATAAGCGGACACATTTTACTACACCATATTAAACAGACAAAAGAAAATGAGGCACTAACTATTTTATATGAATATATTAATATTATGTGTGTACAGGAGAACTTGTGTGTTCTTTTAGCAGCAGACTGACGTGATTATCCACAATACATATTCTGGATTTGTTTAAAAGAAAGTTTACTCTTCATTTTGATGGTCCGTTTGTTGAATTTAAGTTACATTGCATCGTTATCAAACCTTTAACTTGAACAGTTGGTAATAAACTCTTCAATTTAAATAAATCATTGGAGCACAAGCATGCAAGCTCGGAAGAAGCAAAGCTTGAAAGAATAAATTATGTGGTTGTTTTCAGCGACAGGCTTCAGCCACTGTTTAAACTCGTCTTTCTCCAACCAATAGTAAGCAAACTTACGTTTTCCCATTTTGCCGTCTGTTTTGCTACATCTGGAGAGCGTCACATCACTTTTCTGCCTTTGTCGCAAATTACTTGACATCTCCTGGATGGAGGAGCTTGGCAGGACGCGCCCCGGCCTGAACTAATCGCATGGATAGAGCACGCCAGCACGCCATTGTTAATATTAGGAGGAAAATAAATATATTTAATAAAGTATTCTGAATGGTTGACAGGTAGTTGCTATGGGGCTTTGAATAGATCTTGTTTTTATGTAACTACTATGGTGTTCTGGTTGTTGTTACGAGGTTCTAAATAGTTCTTATGTTGTTATGTGACTGAAAAGGTGTTCTGGAGGGTTGTCAGGGTGTAACTAAGGGATTTAAATAGCTCTAATGTTATGCAACTAAATAATTCTAAATAATCTAAATAAGTTTTTTTTTTCTGTATGGCTAGTACAGTGTTCCGAATTGTTGCCAGGGTGTTGTTATGCGGTTCAGAATAGATGTTTTTATGTAACTAATATGGTGTTCTGGATGGTTTTTAAGGTGTTGCTATGGGGTGTAAATAGTTAAAAAAAATCTTCATGCTAATAAAGCATTCTGAATTGTTGCTAAGGAGTTGCTATGGGGTTTTGAATAGATCTTGCTTTTCTGTAACTAATAGGATGTTCTGGATTGTTACCAAGGGTGTTGTTACAGGGCTCTGAATAGTTTTAATTATCTAACTAATAAGGTGTGCTTGGTGGTGGGGTAGTAACTAAGGCATTTGAATAGCTCTGATGGTATGCAGCTAATATGATCTTCTTGATGGTTGTCAGAGTGTTGCTATGGGGTTCTAAATAGTTAATTCTTTTCTGTATAGTTAGTAAAGTGTTCCGGATTGTTTCCAGGGTGTTGTTATGCAGTTCTGAATAGATTGTAAGCTTTTATGTAGCTAATAAGGTGTTCTGGGTGGTTTTCAAGGTGTTGCTATTAGGTTTTAAATAGATCTAATTTATCTCTATTGCTTGAAATGTGTAAATAGTTTGGTTGTCTGGATGGGAAGTCAATTTAAATGTCAGGAAGCAAACATAAATTGCTTAGTTGTTTTGTTTTTATATTTTGCACATTAAACAAGTGAAAACACTATAAAAATCTCTTCAGCTTACAATTATATGAGAAAAAAACCAACCACGACTGTGTAAAAGGTATTTTCACAGAAGAGCTTCAGAACTCATGAATTATATCAACAGATATTATGAAGAATTTAAGAAGGTCAAACATAGTTCAGACACACAGACGAAAAAGAAAAAGGAAAATCATGCAAATTTTCCTCAACCATGTAAATACCTAAGTCATTATACCGTCTTTCAAATCATATTTAAGCCCAGTTCAACCCAGGCACAGTATTACTGTTTTTTTCTAGTAATATATTATAAATTGCACATATTTTCTCACCGCCTGGGGGCTTTCCTTTGAAGATAACAGCTATGGAAAAACGTCTGAAATAAAGCATCAATCAGCTTGTTAAGTGTTAAGTACTATTCTGTAATTGAGCATACAGATATGACTGACTCATACTCAGTTATGAGTGACATAAAGCTGACTTTTCTTTGTTCACAGTCCATCAATGAATCACTTAATATGCACACTCACACATTTACAAACAAACCCACTGCTGGAATACACAAATCCAGTCAGAAAGGGCTTACATGATACTGTTGACTCAGTGAAACATATCAGCAAGTCCTACACATTTGGCAGGAGGGCAAACAATACTTCGCCACACACAGACACAAGCTTTTCTAAACGCCTCTCACGCACACTTAATTCCAAGCAGTGCACTTCCACAAGCTTCTTAACAAAGCCTTTAAAAATGTTACACATATTTGCACAAACAAAAATCTTTCATTATCACAGTGGCAGCATCAAACTGCACGTGTAAAATTCTACAGAAATGAACAAAAATATATTATGTTTATATACAATACAATACTATTATATCTAAATTAAAGGTCCTGTAAAGCGCTTTTAAATGTGCATTTTTTTATACGATGTTTGATGTAATCTAAATCGAAACACAAAGAGAGGGTGCGTTTTGCTTTATCTCCCCTTTACCAGTGAGAGTTTAAGGGGGCAGATGAAGGAGGCGGAGCTATCAGATACTAGGGAACATTTGATTGGTCACAATTTGATGAGTAACTAAAAATTGAGGTGAAACATTCATCCATTAGACAAACTACAAGCCTTACATGTTTATATTTTATATTTTCCAAATGCGAATTTTGTCAGTGTTTTTGAGGACATTAGCTTATAGATATTCTAAAAACTAATAATACTGATACTAACAAAAAACCCTTCTTTTAATTTAATGGAACCTTTAAAAGACCATTCGAAATTTCTCAATATAATAGTTACTAAAACTATACTCAAAAAAGATATTTGTTGATTGTTCAAACGACTCATTTAAAATGAGCTGAAACTTCAGAATACTTGCAACTTAAATGTTTTATGTTCAATCCACTTCAATTTGTAAAATTCACAAATTTTGTGAATTTTGTTTTGGAACAACATGAAGGAATTGTGTGGAACGAAGCATTTTTACAATGAAAAAATATATTTTATTTAATAATTTACAGTATTTATTAGGTTGGTTTGATTAAAATGTTAATTTCTTTTCATATTCAGTAAAGGCCTGATACAATTTCTTCCAAATGTCAAAAAAAGTAAATAAAATAATAATTTACTGTGTGAGTTAAGATTTATGTGTATGTGTATTTAATGTACATTTATGTGTATTTAATGTAACTAAGTTAGACTAAAACTATATTTTATTTATATATTATATATAAATAAACCAAAATTATGTTGTATCAAAAATTGAAGGGTACACTGGAATTCTGAGAACTTCCTTAAAAAGAGTGTCACCGAGAACAAAGTGCTCCACACTCCCTAAAGAAACGCCATTAGCTTGCAGGTTGCTCTCCAGTCAGGCAGTGGTAATCGAGTTGGACGTCTGACTAAACGAGAGGAAACAAAGGAAGGCGTCAGAACAGCTGGACTGTGATTCCCACAGCCATGGAGGGAGTGAAACTGAAAGACCTAATGATGACATTTTGTGCGATGGCGCTTTTATTTAATGAGCTTTTTTCCCCCTCATCTGCACCCACATCACTCTAACGCAATGTTCCTCTTAATGCTGAGCAGTTTTTTTTTTACTGCACTGCCATATGAAGGCGACCAAGATTGGTCGATGAATGAGCAGTGAATGCTGGGACGTTTGATGTGTTGATATATTTGTGAATTATGGTTTTTATGAACATAGAGCCGGTGCGGGAGGCTTGGTTAACGATTTCCAGAGTGGATAATGTAAGGTGAAGATCCCTTAGCAACAGAGAGAGTGGGTGTATAAAAAAAAAAGAGTGGAAAAGGAGGACCGGGGAGGCAGGAAAATGGATATAAAGCGAGCGAGAAAACAAATACAGTGTGTGAAAGAGAGAGCGCCGAGCTGTTCAGACTTCACACAATACTTTTGTGCAGCTTTTGATGGAGCTTCGCTTTGCTGATTCACATTTTTTTCACACCTCGCATTGTTCGACTGATCATCCTGCTCAGGAATTTTTTCAACAGAGGAAAACAGCATTTGAGTTTTAAGAAAGGTCATCTAGTTTATTTCTTATTGGAAAATGAGACTGGGGAAATTTGTTATAGTTTTTTGTTGTTGTTGTTGTTCAAATTCCACTAACCCAAACGTATTTAATATATAAATGTGATTTCTGTATATTGCTTTTAGCACAATCAAATTTGGGTTACACAACACTAAAGTGAAAAAAATTATTAATCTAAAGAAAATACTAGACTGAATAAAATATAATTCTATATCATTAAACCTATTCATTCATTCATGAAGGCTTAGTTCCTTATTTATCAAGGGTCGCCACAGCGGAATGTACCGCCAAATATTCCAGCGTATGTTTTACAATTTAGTTCATCCAATTCACCTATAGCGCATGTCTTTGGATAGTGGGGAAAACTGTAGCACCTGGAGGAAACACACGGGGAGAACATGCAAACTCCACACAAAAATGCCAACTGGACCAGCCGGGACTTGATCCAGCAACCTTTTTACTGTAAGGCAACTGTGCCGCCCTTTAAAAACATATTATAATTATTATTATAACAAAACTGTTATATTCCATAATCCATATCAATTACATCGAATACTATTATATTTATTTATATGTACTATATATTTAAACTGTATTGTTTTATTAGGTCCCACTTTATATTAAGTGGTCTTAACTACTATGTACTTGAATCATAACATAAATACAATGTACTTACTATGTTCATAATGTATTGCAGAACACTTCTGGTGCTCTTGAATTGGGATACAGGTAGGGTTAGGGACATTTTGGTGGTATGGGTAGGTTTAAGGGTGGGTTACGGTGTAAGAGATGGTGTAGTTAAAGATGTAACTGGAAAAATAAATTACAAATGTAATTCAATGCACATATTAAATCAATGATAATATATAAACATGTATTAATGCTATAAGTACACTGTAAGAAATGATTAGTTTCAGTGTAAGTATATATTAGTTAACCTCTTAAAATCAAGTGCTATTTTGACTTTTCCGATTTTGTCTACCCAAATTCAAAAGCTTCCCAAATCCACTAGGAAAGGTATAAATACAAATGTTTGGAATCATTTTAAAGAAAATCCTTTTTTGATTTTCATAAAACACTGTTAAAAGTGATTACAATATTTGTATGTGTTGTCTGTGTTTTAATAAACCCCTCCAAAAAAGAGGTGCTTTTTTTTCAATTTTGAAAGTGTAACTTTTAGGTTCTGCGTGGTCTAGGTTGCTGTAATTAATTTAGTTGGTTCCTCCACATGTCAGTAATCATAGGAAAAATTTAGAAAAATTATGTCACAGACCTGCTACCGGGTGCGCAGAGTTTAGTTAAAGACGCATAACATAAAGTGGGACCTTTAATTATAATAAACAACACAGTTTGTTGCATTTTTCAACATAATAGTTTATAATTTGGGCTGAAAAATAGTTATTTAATTCGGAGGTTTCTAATGTAATAAATAACATTCACCCAAAAAACTGTATTTCTTTCCGGGGTAAAGTCTGTCTTTCGCTCATAAATTAATTTAAAATTAAAAATTCGAAAGAAAATAACACATATTTTATATCATAACACATTTCTTAATTAGAACATTAGTAGGAGTAGTATGATGATAATAATAATAATTATATATTTTTTCATTATTTGATTATTATTTATTTTTATAACAGTTTTACATTTTGCTAAAATAAAATTGAGGATTCCCTTTGAGACAACCACTATTTTTATGGCCCTATTTCCTTGGTTAATAAAGAAAGATGTTTTGAGTTTTTTTTAGCAAAAGTAAAATGCCTATACACTGAGTCGAAGAAATATTTACTGGAGTATAAATTGTGACAACCAGCCCTGTTCTCCTTGATACCTTGGCTTTTGGGCAAAATAAAGTAATAACACAGTGTGAACGAGGTGAGATGTTAAAGTGCCTTAAAAGTGAAATGAAAGACTACCGAAATATGAATCTCTATAGCAAGTGGTCTCAGGGCAATTTTCACAAGAATCTCTCACTCTGAGGCAGACAAGACGGTAAATTGCATTGTGGGAGTTGGTATTACGTTATGACACCGAGGGTTAAGACTCTCAAATCCCCGGCCCATCAATGCCAGCCTGTGAAAAGCCACAAACTACAAGCCCCTGCTGATCTTGCATTTATGTTTTAGTGGAAAAACTGAAAAAAATGAACTGTCTATGGGCCGTCATTTCAGACAGCCTGAGGGAAATGAAGATAGATTAATGGTAAACATAGGAAGATTCCGTTGTTGGTGAGGGAAAAGAAATACTTTTTTTCATGTAGGTCAAAGTGAGGATGCTTGTAGATGCATCGATCCTTCACTTTTGCTTTTTTTATGATTGTTTTCCCTAACTATTATTTTTAAAATTAAATTAGACTGCATATTTTCCATATCTAAAGCACAATTATAATGAGTTAACTTTTGTAACATTATGATGCATAAAAACATAAAAACGGTAAACAGGCTGAATAAAAATGCTAATTTTCATCTAATCTTACTACCATCAGGAACGGTGACTTTTTCCATAACACAAATAAGAGAATCAACAGATGCTCAACTATACTGTTAATTTCTGTATAGTACATTAAGTATGTTTGCTCCAGATTTTCAAACATGAAATGAACTAATTCTGACTTTTTGATTATATACGTCATAAAGTGTTTGACTAAACATATGATGAAAAACAAAAGTTTGATCTCTAGTCTTTTTGCTTTATGCTGAAAACATCATTAAATTGTGAACGTGTGAAATGATTGATTACGTGTTAAATTTGTTAGCATTAATGCAAAATATCTTGTGTTTTTCTGATGTTGCCTGCCCACTATTGTATTGCTGTGTATTCATACTATGTCTAATAGTATTTTCCTGTTTTTGTGCCGTAAAATTGCATTCTTTTGAGTGTGTGGCAGAAGAGAAGACAAGCTTTAGGACATACTATTACATCACTAATAGACCGTTGCTTAGCAACGTGCCCTGTCAATCATCTTGTCACATCAATCACATTTTTTATAATTAATTTCCTACCGTACTGAAGATGAAGTAGCACGTTAATCAGCCATTCACAAGTCTTTCATGCAGAGAAATCTCCTCTTGTGTTTACTGTTTGCATAATGATGCATTCGAAAGTTACAAACCAAAAGTTCACCATGTAGCATACAGAATAAATATAAGATGGACAAAATATGTATTTTTCATCAGGTTCGAAATTAATTCCTGCTTAAAGGGATAGTTGTCCCAAAAATAAATGTAACAATCAGTCATTATTTACTCACTTTTTTCCAAACCCGTTGGAGTTGCTTTCTTCTATTGAAAACAAAACAACATATTTTGAAAAAAGTAACCTGTAATCACTGAATTAGTTTTATGATTGTTAATGGAAACAAGTTTCCAGCAAATTCTTCAAAATATCTTCTTTTTTTGTTTAACTGAAGAAAAGAAACTCATATGTGTTTGGAACCATTTAAGGGTGAGTATATATTGAGTCATTTTTATTTTTTGGGGGGTAAACTATTAACTTTTGGTCTCAAAACATGCCTAATGAAAACATCCATGATCCACAATGTTTGTATTTTTTCTAACATGTATTTTCAGTTGTAATTTCAACTAATTTCGATCGGAAATAAAGTAGTTGGGTGAATTTGGAATATTCATTTGCTATATACTCAAATTTAGAATACACCAATTCCTTTTTTAATACTATTTAGGATGAATAGAATATGAATATGACATCTCTTGATTAATTTGTGCTCAGTATTCATCCCTTCTGTTAATGTTTTTACACTTTTTTATAATGTAAAATTATTGCTGTGGAATTTGTATGCAAGTGAGGAACCGAGATTGGACAAATTAAAACAATCACAGCACATTTGGAGCAAAAATCAAGCGATTCTGATTTCTGGCTGGCCATTCGGTGCATCTCTAATTTGTTGGAAAAGCGAAGCGGTAAGACTAGTTTCTGTTGCTATGGCAGGCACAGGGTGTGGCGGGTGAGCAGCAGTTACTCTGCAAGCAGCCTGTGTGTGGGTGTGTGAGTATTAAGCATAAGAGTGAGTGTGTGAGTATGCAGTATGACACAGCAGTGTGTATGTGTCTGCATGTGAAGGTGAGTGTTGCAGTATGGTTCTAGCATATGCATGTCTGAGCCAGCTGATGACTGTTATGTGATGACACAAGAGATGAAAAAACTAGAAGTGACCCGCAGTGGTTTATTTTCGTTCCCATTCCCACCACACATCAGTTCACCACAGGTACAGACCTGTCCACCTCAAGGAATTAAGGGTGTTGGCTCCCTAAAGCCAAAATCAGGTACACGCAGATAAATGCACAAAAGAGGACACAAACAAACAAACGATGTCAAATGAAAAAAAAAGATATTCAATTCGTTTTTACAATATACATTGCATAATTGAATGCAATAATAATATTTTACTTAAAATTATAATATTTAAAATCCAAATATTATTTACATTATAGTACATACATGCATAAAAACATCTATTTAAAAATAGATGTTAAGAGATATTAATAGACATTATATAAAAATTGATTAAATTTCCAATGAATTATTCATTTCCGAAGACAAAATATTTGCAATTAAAATGTTAATATTCCATTTAGATATGATTATATTCATTTAATCAATATCGTGATAATAAATATGCACAATATTGATATTATGGGCACTTTAACATACAGTGAATAATTGTTTATTATTTAAACTTTTAAAGTGCTTTTTAAGGAATATTCAGACTGTATTTGCAGTGGCGTTCATAAGAGCACCAAATGCATGGAGACTGAAATGGTTTGCTTAATAACCAATAATAATTGACAAATAATCTGACCTGCTACATGCTGAAATATTAATTTAACATTCTGTGACTAGTTATAGGGCTATTTTACATTAAAATTGTGCAAAAAGGCTCCAATAGTTAAATAAACTCACAATGAAAACTTCAAAAAGGTTTAAATAATCTTATGTGATGTTAATTTATTAGTAAATACCTAATAATGTGCTAAAATCAACTTGTAATACTTTTATTAAATTAAGTTAGTAATAAAACTCACCATTTCTCACTGTTGATTATAATTTATTAACTAACATTTAACAATGAGACTTTATTGTAAAGTGTTATCTATTGTTGTTTATTAAATACTTTCGCAATTTAATTTGGTTGAAACATTTATTTACTATGAACATCTATACACAAAAAAGTTTTGGCTATTATGCCTGTTAAAGTACTTTTTTGCAGCTTATGTCTATATCATGATAAAACCATAATAAAAGCTTCAGTAATTAATCATCATAAGCCTAAATTATTTACATTTCAGTAAGTAATTAAATGTATTATTTCTTTCTTTCATTCATTAATGTTTTCATTCATTCTCTGGTACCACTTCTACTGTAATTCAATAAATCTTTTGCCAGAGACCTGTGTGATAATGATCACGTCAGTCAATAAAGGTGTAAATCTCTTTTTGTGGCTTCATTGGTGGTGAGGAACTTGCTCAGACATGTTCCAGTTGTGTTTACAACCCAAATTTCAGTCTCAGATCATTTCCCAATCACAACTCTTACCCAGTTCTCACTGCCTCTTCCTGCCATCCATGTGATATTTCAGGCCAATAGGAGATGAACTAACATTTGCTTTGCTGTCAACGCACCTAAAAAACCCCTCTGCCACCCACCTTCATCTCGCCAAGTCAGACTAATTGTTTGTTTCCTTCTGGCTTCTGTCGAACGAAAGACGCTATATTATTTTGCCAGTTTCTGAGGACTCTCCCCTTCACTCCAGGGACTGCCAGCAAAACAGTAATTAGTGGAAAAAAAAGAATGAGAGGCCTTTTGAAAACTGTTAATTACAACTTTATGAGCATGACAGAAGGGCAGACACACCGCGCACAAAAGACACTGATGCCACCGGATCAAAAGACACTTGAACCTCAATATGCACCACCACACGTGCGTTCACTTCATTTAGTACCACAAAAGATCTCCGGATGTTTTAACAGGATGAATGAATGTGAACTGTAGATTCATGCCAGTACTGGGCCAGCAAGAGTCTCTTTTTGTATGACTATTCAATGTTTTCATGTGGTGATTAATCAGATTTGGGTGCTTTTCTCAATTAAAAATGATTTGTAGTGGACTAATAACAATACAATGCAATGGCAAACAACTGATAGCTCTAATTTAAAGGGATAGTTCATCCAAAAATGAAAGTTCTGTCAGCATTTACTCACCCTTTACTTGTTGTTAAACATTTTTGAGATTCTTTCTTCTGTTAAACACAAAAGAAGATACTTCGAAAAATGTTGGAAACCTGTAACCATTGACTTCCTTGCTTTTGTTTTTCCCACTATGGTTTTCAGCTTTCTTCTCTCTTTCAGCTATCTTCTTTCGTGTTCGACAGAAGAAAGAAACTCATTTGGGAACACTTGAGGGTGAGTAAATACTGAGTAAACACTGAGTCGATTAAAATTTTTGGGTGAACTATCCCTTTAAATGCTTTATTATATGATCCTGAAAGCATTTCAGTGGAAATAAAGCAGAACTGAGCAATCCAGTGCACTTTTGAGATCATTTCTCCTTGTCATTCCAGATGGCCATCATATCAAACAGCTCCAGGCTTTAACGCTGTGAATCACAATCACCGTCATAGGAAATTACGATGAGAAGCAGGGAAAAATTATTCAGCTAAATTACAAGAAATGTCCTGAAAGCAAAGCTCCACAGACAATTACATACACTTTGTACTCCAAACACGCTTAAATATTTAAAAATACTAGTTTTTTTAATCCCAGAACAAAAGTAGCCCAAGAACAATGCGTTTTTGTAGTTAAAAATACAGCTTGTTTCCTGCCTTTCCAACAACAACAAAAAAAAAAAGCCAGTGGTAAAAAAGCTCTCGGCTAATCAATAGCATCCTGCTTTCAAACCCTGTTTCAAAGGAAAAATCACTGCTCTTCCGAATACAACCCAGAATTCATTATGGTGACCTGAATGGCTTAATCCAGCCCATCCGAACACATGAATCAAGCCAAACAAATTGAAAAACTCATGTAGTGCTGGGGCATTACACAATTTTATCTTCTGGCTTGCACGCCTCACAACACATTGAGTCAAACGTGACTACTAACACATTCACACAGAATATGCACAGTTAATGGTAAGAATGCTGAGATTTTGCTCAGGAATGCTGACTTTCGATTTCTTGTCCTCATGATGGGTCGATACAATTCAGGATCATTCAAGCCTTATATTAGTGTTGCTGACTGCCACTGTTAAAGTTTTATTTTCGAATAAGACCGCAGACGTTGCTTTGGATACATTTTTGGCAGGAATAATGTTTATTGTTAACATAACTGAGAATCAAATAAGCACGACAAATACTCAT
The DNA here is from genome assembly GCF_052040795.2 of Danio rerio. Taxonomy (NCBI): domain Eukaryota; kingdom Metazoa; phylum Chordata; class Actinopteri; order Cypriniformes; family Danionidae; genus Danio; species Danio rerio. The sequence continues at coordinate 12,539,618 of NC_141024.2, forward strand.
ACTTTATAAGCATTATTTTTCGTAAGCTTTTAAAAACATGATGCTATAAGTCATGAGCAGACTTTTTGAAAACATGATGCTATAAGTCATGAGCAGACTTTTTGGTTACTTATGTGCAACATTTTATTATTAAAAATCTGCAGATTTATGTGGAATGATTTTGGGAATATAGAAGCTTATCCCTTAATGTTTTTTTTTTTATTGGTTTACAAGGCAAAAGAATTCATTAAAAAAAATCTAACCATGCAAGACTTTCAGTTGGTTCTTTGTGAAGCATCCCAGATGCAAGGTTGCTGCATAAATAAATAATAAAAGTATGTTTGGCAAACTTTTATTTTATTTTATACTTAATCTACTAATTTATTTATTTTCTTGACCAGGTTAATTCAATATTTTTATGTATCTATGTATATATGTATACAAGTGTGGAATGGATAGTATATATATAAGTATAAAATAATAATAATAATAATAAAATAATATATTCCTGCATGCTGACCCATTGTTATCTATGAATGGCCACAACACGTCATGTCAGATGGATTTTAGGCTTATACTGCAGCCCGATTTCATGAGAAAACATAATTATATATTTACTTATTACTCATTGTCAGGAAAGTAGCTAATCCAAACAAATTCATACAATATAATTTGTATAAAAACATAACAAAAAGAGACATACAGTATCATTAAACCCCACCACTAAACCCAACTATCAATGGGGAATGAGCAAATAATACTAAAATGTATGAATGAGATTGCAGAAATGAATATGAATTAGCCACTAAATAAAAAAGTTACAAAAGTTATTCTGAAGATGGTAGTATAGTCAGTAATGACTTGGATTCTTGGAAAAATATTAAATGATGTAGTAAGTGCTTTGAGACTGCTTTAAAGGAATGGCTCAGCCAAAAAAAATGGAAATTCAGTTACAATTTACTCGCTCTCATGTCATTTTAAAACAATATAGTATGAGGAATTTTGTTCATACAAGAGAATTCATCGTTGATTGTGTGTTACAGCTTTCAAACAACCAAAAGATAATCTTAACTCATTGTCTAAATTACATTGTATTGTATAGGTTTCAATATTTTGATTTATTTTCTGGTCTTTAGTTTATTTTATGCTTTTAATTTTATGCGTAGAGCACTTTGGATCCAGTCATTGTGTTGAAAGTGCTCAAAATGATTAATGGTGATTAAATGATAACAATAATTTCATTTTTGAGAAAACCATGCCTTTAAGCCTGTAGAAAATGAATGTGTAGGACACAACAAGTGAGTTAATGGCTTGTTTACAGTGTTTCAATAGGAATGGGGATCTAAAAAAATAAAGAGAAAAAATACTGGCAATACTCAACAATGTATTGTAATCTGACTATAATAAAGAATTTTAAAAATACCACAGCCATAAATACTAGATAACCAAAAGCTATTGCAATATAAATTTCTTAACCAGTATATAACCCCTATGTTGATGCTCAAGAGTGAAAAGACAATGTTTTAGCATGCACCTGTGTACACGCATAATGCCTTTAGGGTTCATCTAGTCCAGAGCCTAAAATAGCCCAAGAACAAGGATGTTTGAGACAGATGAGTTTAGCCACAGAGATGTGTGATGTTCTAATATGCTGCTTGTGACAACAAAGTCATTCATTTACTTCCCACAGAGAAACATCTTACTAATGGGACCTCTGTCAAAATCTAGTTTAATGGAATTCCCTTCGCCAAAATCAGAGACTGAAAATGAAGGCGAGACTGTTACAGTCATCTGAATAATGCAGAGCTTAGAGGAATGTAAAATAAATGACGCACAGGCCTTGCAGAACTTCTGGGCATGTTTTAAAATGGATATGAAACATTAAACAGCAATTTCCATTGGAAACTAACCATTTTGTAAGCAGTAAATGCATTAGCTTATTTTATATTAGATCAACTTTCAATCAATATTGCGGATGATTTTTGGCTGCTGAAATTAAAAACCACAATAAATGTTTCTTTCTTAGGTTGTTTTTATACTTAGTTCAGAAATGTAATTCATTATTCTCATAAAAACTATTTTAATTGTATCAGATTTATTATTTGCTACATAAAAAAATGCCATTATTACAAAATGTACTTAAGTATAAACAATACTGTTTCTTTTCCAGCTTATTTTTAAACGTTAAATCCATAAAAATCATAAAATAAAAGAGTTTTAGTACTTTAAATGCATGCAGTTTCCAATAATTGTCCACATAGGAAAGTAAATGTACTTCAGAGGGTCTTTAAAAACAATGAAGATAATTTAACAATAAATTTAACTACCTGTTCTCATCTTAAACAAAGCTCAGCACTGCAGAAAATCATCAGCATATTGTCTGGAGAACAATTCAGCATTGTCTACACTACAAACACTGTATGTCCACAGAAGAGAAAAGAAGTAAACAAACATCATGACAGCTCAGGGCCATTGTTTCTCATTTTAAAAAAATGCAAACAACTTCTGAACGGTCTGGTAATTATGCAATTATGATGTAGACTGCATCAACACATCTGAAATGATTTCAGACTTCCATGTCAAAAGTCAGTCAAGGACACAAGATCTCATTCTACCATAAAACCATCGGTTTGAAATCAGTTCCTACAGCTTGCGGACTTCAAACAGACAGGATTTAGCAAAATAATCTTACATGTCAATAGAGACAATCTGCAACTGGCTACATGCACCACTGAGTGTACGGAGACTGAAACATGACTGAAGAAAATAAGGGCTGTAGAGCATGCAAACGTGATTTGCTGTGCCTTAGGGAATATCCAAAGATCTCCATTAAAAGATGTCGTTCCTAATGGATGAAGCAGCATCAGGTTAATACCAGGAATTAGGGAATAGGTTATGATGACTGAGTTGTATAACAACCCTCTATGCCCAGTGTCTTGTCTTAATTTAGTTTTTTTTTTTACATTCCACCAGAGCAATTATGTTTTTAGGCTGTGGACCAACAGGTAAAATGGATCAGCTGTCAAAATCATGTCTGTAAAACTGCTCTTTGTGTTGCATTTCTTCATACACTGTTTAATAATTGAATCCTTGAAATAATTATTTTATAAAATCAAAATTATAATTATAGCAGAGTTTTAAAACAATTTTTAGCAAATATCAAAAGTTAATATACGAATGAATCTAAAAACTAATGTCACGTTTTAAATAAATAAACAAACATAGAAAGTACAAATCTACTGTTTCGACCACATAGTGAGGAATTTTATATCTATTCTGTGCTCAGTTTTTAGTGTTTTATTTTTTATTTATTTCAACATGACATCCAGTGCAGCATTTTAATATGATTGGTAATGTGTTTTATAATGAATAATCTCAATTTATAATGAATAATCTCAGTTTTATAATGAACATAATCAACTCTGTATTTTACAATGCTGGAATCTTTTAGAATATTTAATCCAATTGATTTATTTTCATTTAATTTTGGCACAATAGTGTGGAATTTTACTACATATTGGGTATCAGCCAATTGATTATTTTTTATTATTACTGCTGGGAAAATAAGTATTGAACACGTCACCATTTTTCTCAAAAAATATATTTCTAAAGGTGCCGTTGACTTGAAATTTTCCCCAGATGCTGGTAACAACCAAAGAAATCCATATATGCAAAGAAAACAAATCTAATTAGTTTGCAAATTAAGTTATGTGTAATAAAATGAAATAACAGAGGAAAAAAAAGTATTGAACACATGAAGAAAATGAGGTGTAGAAAGCCCAGACAGCAGCTGAAATAGTTATTCAGCAACCCCCTGCCCTTCGTCATTATAAAATAATATTCGCTGCTTCAGTCCAATATCTTCATTAGGAGGATAAGGATGAAACCAGGGTGGACATTTCAGCAAGAAAATAATTAAAAACACAGGCAAGGAAACTCTCAAATGCTTTCAGAGAAAGAAAGCCAAGCTGTAGTATGGTCCAGCCAATTACCTAACTCAAATCCAATAGAAATTACAAAATAAAGATCAGATTTGACAGACAAGACCCACAGAACCATCAAGATTTTAACACTCTATTGAAGTCTGTAGAAAAAAAATTACACCTGAGCAATTTATGTGACTTCATTTTCCATATAAGAGTACAATTACGAAAAAAGGCTTTTATATAATGTAGTTTTTTGTTTTGTTTGTTTTAAGTTTATGTTATTGTTTGGGTTTTTACCAAAATCTGGTTCAATTCCATGTCAACAACTCCTCAATATTATTCCCAGCAAAAAACATGACATGCTCAATACTTATTTTCCCTGGTAAATCTTGAAATCCGCAAATAAGTCACATTCAGCTATAACATTCAAATATGCGGCTGGAAGGGCATCTGTTGCATAAAACAATACATATGCCAGAGTAATTGGAGTTTCATTCTGCTGAAGATCAGGGACCCCTGATAGATCGAGACTAAGCAGAAGGAAAGTGAGCCCACATTAAAACAACTCTCATTTTATCAGCTAGACCTGGTCCATTATAAGTCAAGGTGTGTTAATGATTTAGAAGTGAAATGGTCCCCCCACAGGCCAGTATATGGAGTGGGAGAAATCTGGCTGTGATCTGTCCATGCTGCAGCCCTCATGAAGAGGAGTGTTGTGGAGAATCATGGCTGACAGTGTGTTTCACCGTTGGCCTGAGCTCAGCGTGGGCTCAGAATACACTCATCAGCCACCTGCCGGAGCAGAATTCCTACAGTCTAATCCTTCAGAGAGGTCAGAGAGTAACACACTATGACCACTGACTAAGCAGACCCCGCCAATGCGCCATGTGGCAGACGCCAGCTTCTACTGGCAGAAGTCTCACAAAGAGCAATCCGTAGCTGATTAAAATGCAAACCAATATGTAACTACCAGAAAAAAACATGGCAGGGACTGACATTTGCAAATCAGGGATTTTTGAAGCTGTTTTTGATGTAGTTTTCACTAGTAAATATTTATACATGACCCTGTGCCACAAAAGCAGACCTATGCTGCGCAGTGATATTTTTAAAAGCCAAAAATACATAGTGTGGGTCCAAATACTTTATAATATAGCACTTTTATGACAAAAACATAACGTTAAAGAATGGTAGATAGTACAAATAATATATCATGAAGATATTTAGTAAATTCCCCACTGTAAATATTTAAAAACACAATGTTTGAGTGGTAATAAATGTTGCTAATAACTTAATCTAGATATTTTCTTTTTGATTATCCGACATTTAAATAGTCATATCTCATCCAAACATTGTCCTATGATAGCAACCATACATTGATAGAAAGCTTAATTATTCAGATTCAGACTTTTCATGACTTTTTACAGAATAAACTTTCAAGATTTAACCTTTATTTTTGGTTTTGTGGTCCAGGGTCACATATTTGGCTAATATTAGCTTACATTAATAATTAAAAAACTGTTGTTAATTCCTCACTGAGACTAGTAAATAAACAAACACTGACAAATGCTTAAAAACAGCATCATCCAAGGTCAAATAATAGATTTATAAAAAAAAATGCAATGAATAGGTAACATCTGAAAAATTTGTTTCCGCTAGAGTGGGCATAAAACACATTGTAAATGTATTAATTGTGCTTTCCCTATTTTGTCTTTCTGAGAAATGATGTATGTCCTGGTTTAAAATAAAAATTAAAAAATGACATTGAGTCAAGGTTCAACTCAATCAGAACGCAGTGTGGGAGGATTGATGCGAGCTACAGACTACGGGATGAATCATGACTAACACAAGCTTTGCATTTCATAATATCATGACTTCAGGATTCTGACAGTTGGATCATTTCAAACAGGTTGTTGTTAGAGATATATAATTCAGCAATGTTGTTTTAAATCATTGATTGTACTAAGCCATCCCTGTAGTGTTATATGGATTCTGGTAACTAGACATTATCAGCAGATCCCTCAAGTCCTGTAGGAAGTGAGATGGAGTCAAACTGTTTGGTCCAGCACATCCCACAAATGCTCAGCTGATTGAATTTGGGGAATTTTGCTGGCCAGAGCAACACCTGAACTCTTCATCATGTTCGATGTGTACAATGTGGCAAGGTGTATTATTCAGCTGAAAGAGGCCACTTTCACCAGGGAACACTGATGTCCTGAAGGCGTGTACATGTTCTGCAATGGTTTTCATCTTCCTTTTTTAATGTGCATTTTGGAATTTCACATTTTAAAGGGGAAAATGCAGAATAGAAACACCAAGAAAGTTATTTATCTCCCAGACTTTTAACCATATATGCACTTACACTACTACTGAATCATGTTTACTGTATAAATCCATTGACGTGCACAAAAAAAAGTGACTTTGCCTCAACAAATGACTGGATTGGTGACTAACCAATAGAGCAAACTCATTGCACAATATCTCAAATGTTGTTTTAATAATTTTATAAAATTAATTTTATGGAAATATAGCTAGTGTTTAGGTAGAAAAGATGTCGAATTTGCATTAACATGAATAGCTAAACCTGGGGTTTTAAATCAGACATTGTAGAACGTCAGCCTCTGTCAACTGGCTTGTCATCACATAGCGATTCCTGGTGCTATCACTTCCCCATCTACTGTAAATCCCATGTATACACATTAGAGATGGGGGAAATATCGATAGAGCATATTATCACAATATTTTCCATGAAAATACCATATTGATACACAGATACCTATATTAATTTAATGCCAATATACCGAGTAGGATAATAAAATCAATTTCTTACCATTATAGTAGATGGTGTTATTGAGTTTTGTTTCTGGTGAGTGCGGTCACTTTCAGCACACTGTACAGCACATATTTATGATAGGATGTCATTGAAGAGCTGGTCATGTCTGACAATCCCATTTTGCACTGCACTAATAAAATGTGATTTAAACAAACCGAGAAATGTTTCTGTTTTGCTAAAACAGATGATGCCAAAATTTCCCTTTGGGGACTTAATTTGTTGTTGGAGAAATGTAATAAATTGCAAAATATTGCAGAATACTGCAATATATTTAAAGTCGCAATACTATTCTGTCATGACACAAGTATTGTGATAATATTGTATCATGGGGACTTTGTTGATTCCCACCCCTAATACACAGCAAGACACATTGGACAAATTGATCTTTTTCTACCACTCAAAGGTTCAGTTCTCCCACTTGCCTAGCAATGTGATTTTTGGGATTGTTGACAGGGGTTATCATATTGACCTTCAGACTGGTTTTGTGGTTCTGCAACCTTGTGTTATGGCACATTGCCACCAATAAAAGTTTGAGTAGCTTGTGTCACAGTGGATGATCTGTTGGATTGAACCACACAGGATAGCCTTTGTTGCTCTTGCATCAATGAGCCTTAGGTGCACAACACTCTGCCACCAATTTCTCTAAACTACTGTTGGCAGTGTCTCCCCACTGCTAAATGGGAGCAAAACACAAGCCTTGCCATTCCAGAGATACTCTGACCAACTTGCCATAACAATTTAACCTTTGTCAAAGTCACTCAAGTCTTTATTCCTGCAGCATTCTTGCTTCCAACATGTTAAGTAAATGAACTGATTGATAAATGAACCCAGATCTTAACCCTCTAACATGTACTCTATAAGCACCCTAAAGACCATTTTAAGGGATGTAAACAAAAACAATGGTCCCAACGTATTACTTGTTTTACATTTTTTATTTCTATAGCTTCCGAAAATGCAAAAAGAGCCACATATTAATAAATAATGTTATGATAGCTGTTTTAACGTTAAGTTATTACTGAATTTACACTTGTTACAGTAATGAAATGTTCATGGGCTAATTATATGACCACATTGAAATAGTCTATAACACCCACGCACACCAAGATTAAAAAATGACCAATTTCTTTAGCTATATTGTGTCTTTGACACCACTCTACTGTAAGCAAATTTAGATATATTTGTTTTAATGATACAATTTGCACAAAGTAAACAGTTAACTTTTAATTAAGAAGTGATAAAACTTGTTGCTTTAAAATTATTAAGTGAATGAACTATATGCATAATTATCAAGTAAATAAGTTAGGTCTCAAGTAATCAGTTTCAAGTTAGAATCATTTTAATAACTTATTTAAAGTCAGTTTGACACAATTAAGGCAATGGTTTTGCTCACTTTTTCAAGCAAAGTAACTAATCACTTTTTACAATGTACAATGTCTGCTAATATGTGGCCTTGTTAGATCAGTACCAAATATGACTTCACCTGTGACAGGTCACAATGGTTTGGCTCATTAGTTTATAAATCAGTGTATACGATTCAAATAAGGCAGATGCAACACTTCATTAAAGTTAGTTTAGCCATCTGTTCCTTACCGCATTTTAAATCACAGAAACATACTTTTTTGCACAGTTTTGCACAGCTCTGTGTCCTAAATCTGCCATATATCCAACATAATACATCAAAGTCTTTACAAGCTTCAGTCGAGCCAGATGACCGTCTGTTGCTTTGGTACTGGGTTCAAAACACCCTGAAGCAACATTTCACAAACACATTTAGGCAGTGAAGCCACCACACACTTTTTAGGCATTTTGAGGGACGCATTTCTTGACTGACATGTAGCCTATATACGCTTGACAAGTAACAAGTGAAACGACTGCTGTCAGCAACTCATGAAAAACAAATTACACCAAAATCGAGGAGCGACATTAGCTATATATCAATAATAAATGTGGAGGGACAGCTTGTGCACCGAACGAAATTGAAGAGATGCAATATTTTGCGGGAGGCAACAAAACCCCTTCATATCAAGAAGCAAAATTACATTTTCTTGGCTTATCTGGGACTCACACTCTGCTCTTTTTGCAGATTTCTACCTCCTACATAAGCCACAGAACAGTCCTTCTTGCTCTTTTATCCTAATATTGGGTGTCTTCGCGCTAATTTTCTTCCGGCTTTCTTATTTCGGCGTTTCATCTCAAGTCATTTCTCTTTTAGTTTCATTTTATTCACCTTCATCACCTCTCTATATTCATTCCTGACATTGTCATTTTTTTCAATTTGTCTCTCCTTGTCTTTGGCTTTAACTTTGCCTCTTTGTTCGCCCTCTGTCTAGCAGCAAGAGAGCACTATTCCTGCAAATGGTCTGTCAGATACGTGTGTCGATAATCAACCCTGCTGGGAGGGCCATAGAAAATTGACCATAACCACTATTCAAGTAACTATACACTGCTGGACAGCCAGTCGGTATTTGAGAAAAGCGGGGAAGCCAAGCATGAAAAGAACAAGGGTAAAGGGAGAAAATGGGATAATCATAGAGGAGAAACACACATCTATCAATCAATCAACAAATCAGTAATGCATTAAAAAAACATGGGCGCACTTATTTAAAAAGAGCTGTCTTCCTTTTTGGAGTTTAGCATAAGGTTGAGATACAGGTGCTGATCTCTAAGCAGTGCTGCAATCACAGCTGTATTCTATCCTCCCAAGAGCAGCAGCAATTTTCTCCGAAATTGAACCTTTCAAGGCCACAGTGACATTACAAAAAACACAAGAGGCCTTGCAGAAACTGCAGAAAATCTGCAGAACCCTATTGAAAAGGTGGTGATCGTTTGAATCATTTAAAAACTGCAGGTGAACAAAACAAACCAAAAAAAGGGGAACAAGACTCTTTTTTTTGGTCACAATATTTGTTTCATTATAATGTTTGCAAAATAAAGGAATAAATCCAAAATGTACTGAAGGAACGAATTACTCCAAACTGCACAATTCTGCCATCATTTATTATCCATTCACATTTGCATGCATGGTACCTATTTTATTATTGAATGAATATAAACTGGAACTTTTAATCATCTAAAAGTTTATGGGATATTTGCTAAATGTATTTTTAAATATATTTTATGTATATAATGGTTATATTACATCCATCTGTAAGTATCACCATGGTTTTTCTATAATTGCACTTTGTAACTTATACCTATCCTGCACTTGATGCTATTGCACTCCTGGTTAGACCTAAACTGCATTTTGTTGCCTTGTACATGTGTGATGACAATAAAGTTGAGTCTAATCTAATCTAATCTAATCTAATCTAATTTTTTTTTAAATACTCAAATTTAACTTTTGTATATTGTATACAAATATATAAAAATATACTGTTTGTATATTGTTAACTACATAGATGAGAATCAGCAACTCCAAGTCTGAGGCCATGGTGCTCCACCGGAAAAAGGTGGTTTGCCATCTCCAGGTTGGAGGAAAGTCCTTACCCCAGGTGAAGGAGTTCAAGTATCTTAGAGTTTTGCTCACAAGTGAGGGAAGGATGGAACGGGAGATTAACAAGCTGACTGGTGCAGTGGCAGCAGTAATGCAGTCCATGTACCGGTTCGTTGTGGTAAATAAGGAGCTGAGCCAAAAGGCAAAGTTCTCGATTTACCGATCATACTATGTTTCTACTCTCAACTATAGTCATGAGCTTTGGTTCATGACCGAAAGGACAAGATCTCGGAAACAAGCCGCCAAAAATGAGAGAACATCAAGAGAAGTCAGCTGAGGTGGCTCGTGCATCTGTTTCAGATGCCTCTTGAACGCCTACCTAGGAAGGTGTTCCAGGTATGTCCCACCGGAAGGAGACCTTGGGGAAGACCCAGGACATGATGGAGAGACTATGTCTCTCTGCTGGCCTGGGAAAGCCTCGGGATCCCCTAGAGGAGCTGGAGGAAATGTCTGGGGAGAGAAAAATCTGGGGTTCTTTCCTAAGACTGCCCCCCCCCCCGCTACCCAGCCACGGAAAATCGGTTGAAAATGATTGAATGAATGAATGAATGAATGAATGAATGAATGAATGAATGAATGAATGAATGAATGAATAAATGTTCAATATGTTTTTAAGCTTTTATTTGATCGAAAATGTAGTAAAAACAGTAATATTACGTAATATTGTTACAAATTTAAATATTATCTCTGGGATGGCAAAGATGAATACTTAAAGCCATTACTCCAGTCTCCAGTGTCACACAACCTCTCAGAAATAATTCTGATATACTAATAACAGAGAAAATATCATTATGTTGACAACTGTGCTAAATATACTAAATATTTAATAATTGTTTTTATATTTAATATTTGTGCGAACACCATAATTAATTTTTCAAGATTCCAAAGTCTTTCCAAAGTTCCAAAAAAAATTATTATTATTATTATTATTAATTATATATTATTTTATTATATCATTAATAATATATTATTATTATTATATATTATTTATTTATTGGGAAAAGAACAGTTGTTAAGTTGTTTAAAATGTCTTTTTTTCCTACAAGAGAAATAAAGTTGTACAGGCTTGGAATAACATCAAGATTTATGGATACTATGAACAGCATAGCTGGAACCGACGACTGCAATCAACAGTGTTAATGTGCAGATGGACAAGCAGTTCTCTTCTTTAGATCTTTCCAACTACTCTGTAGCTGTCAGACACATCAGTGATGATGTAAAACAAGTGTCAACTCCTGCAGCCGTGTTCGGAATAGCAAATAGTGCAACATAAGTGTATGAATTTTTATGGTTTGCTGGAAATATAAAAAGAACCTGTCCACATGAATCACTACATCACCGAAAATCAATTACAAGAACTGGATAACAATCTTCAGTCTTAACATTAAGACTCCCTGATTATGCCATCAAATACAGCATAAAGAAAAAATGAGGTCGCTGCAACAGGTGGAGGAAAAAGGTACTGCGGCAGTCAGTGTGATGCCCTTCCTGTTGTGATTGCACCTGCTGCAGTGTCTAAATGAATAAGAAGTCTGAAAACAAACATCCTGCTGGGATTCACTCATGTCCTCCCACAGAAGTTATTTATCTCCCAGAGAAATAAATAAGTCAACAGTGCTGCAGTGAAGCAGGCATCATTTATGAAGTAGGGATCATGAACAATATTACCAACTGAGAAAGTGGAGTGATGTGATTATGCTGGCAGCTATTATGAAACACCTTTTCATATGTTATCGAAAACTGAGGTAGGAGGATAGTGGGCAGATGGATGGAACTGACTGACCTCAAAATAGGTTTGTGACTGAGTTCAAGTGCATTTCGGAGTAATTGCATGAAAAAACAGCCCGAATCAATGACTAGAGCTGGACAAATGAATAAAAGCGCATACTGTGACTGTATGACTGGAGTAAACATTTACCGCTTGCATTCTTGCCACAAATGAGGTGCTGGTACGGCTGCAAAAGACCCCACAGCTCCGAGTCGTTGTTTATGGCCTGTTCTAGGGACTCCACGGAAAACTTTGGCACTCCGTTCTCCTTCTCCACCAGCGCGCTCCTCTGCACCCGGGTAAACACCTCTCTGAACAGGCTCTCCATACAGGCGCTCAGGTAGATCGCCGCGTGCTCGTGGATGCGCAAGGCCACCCGGCTATCCACCATCCACCTGAAGAACTTTCCCACGGAGAAGATAAGTCCGCATCGGGTTGACTTGCCCCGGCTGAACTTATCACCCGTGCTCATGTTGTAAAGCGACAGCGCGCTGAGCGCCGCAGTAATGCAGTTCACGGAGATGGTCCACGAGAGGACCATCTTGATAGCGCTCTGGATCTCGTGCTTGGTGCATCTGGCGTAACGCAGACTCATGCGCTGCGCCTCCCGGGCGATCCTCACCAGCGCGCGGCTGACCAGCGCGGAGAGCTTGGCCAGGATCTCCCGCGACGCGTTCCCCACGCACAGCTCCTCGTCTTTGCGCAGCGCTCCTTCCACCTCTCCAAGACTCCACGGCACGTCCTCCTCCAGCTCGGGCAGTTTGGCGCACTGGCCCGAGCACTCCAGGATCTCCGTGTCTTCCGCCAGGACGGTATTGACCGTGTCCAAACTGTTGTGTCTGCTGTGCATTGACTCAGTCAGATGCCAGCAGTTTCCCCCATGCGCATACGACAGATGCGTGTCCGAGCAACAGAGCGACACGCTGGACGACCTGAAGGAATCCGCCGCTCCACCATAACCGGAATCGAGCGTTAAATCCTCCAGCGTCCTCGCCGCTGTCTTACCCTTGCCTGCCATGGCTGCACCTCATAATGTTAGGCTTGTGCCTGATGTTTTAAAGAAAGCCCAAAGCGCGTCCCTGTGGCGCGCCCTCTCCTCAAAGCAGTAGAGGAATGTATAGCCAGCAAAATTACACGCGCAAACACCAATAGCCAATACAAGCGTGCGTAATTTGACAATTCGTTTAGTATTTTGGTAAGTCACCGGGGAAGAAATATCTCCAACGCGCGCCTCTGCTCCCAACTTTGCGTGCGTAATTCAAGAGCTCGGAACGCCTTCACCAACCACTGCATCACTCACTGCGAAACCACTCGTTCGGGGAGGGGCTATGCAAATCACTTTCTTATGGCAGGAGGGACTGTGTGTATAAATCACTGTTATGGAGGGACGGACTATGCAGATACAGAATAACTCATGATCATTTCAACAGGCTCCAAAACATTAAAAAAAAAAAAGAAAGTACATCAAACAAATAGTCTCATTAAACAGAATCCTCTTCAAATATTCCCTATAACAGAATTAGACATATAAAACTCTAAATAAAATGTAAAGAACACATTTTGCACACAAGCAATTTGATTTTAATATATCTTTATGCATAGTATGTATGTTAAAATTAATATAATGTTTGTCTAAGTATAACTTTTAGACGTTTATGCAATAAATGCTAAAATAATAATAAAATGCATAAATCTACAGTTTGTAATCACTTTCAAACACTTCTCTTCCACATCCTCTTCACACTTCTCTTCAGCCTCAGGATGTTTACGCGATGATTTTGAAATTTGAAGATCAAAGCATTCTCTTGCACAGCTTCTGCACCTTTCATCTGTCTCGAACCATCTCAGATTTAACTCTGGCAATTATTACAAAATTGTCAAAAAAAAAAAAAAATTCTGGAATAAAACATGCAGGCTATACGACACTGGATTAAAACACTTCTATAAGACGGCGTGTTTAATTATGCAAGTGTTCTGGCCTAAAAAAAGAAATCTGTTTTGACGTGAGAAGCACTGCAATCTGTCTTTCAAGTTCATTATTAAAAGAAAACGACAATGAATACGAAGAGCGGATAATAGCTTCGAGTCTGGCGCCATCTATATGTGATGGTGACGAATAGCCTTTATTCTGAATCCTTTTTGCATTTCTGCCACTCACCTGTCTTATTACATTGTTCTTCAGTTTAAGACAACAAACAATGATAAACAAAACGGTAAAATAAGCACAATCTCCTAAAGGAACCATGTCTGTCTTAGTTTTAGAAACATTCTCGAGACATAAAGAAGTGATTCTCAGATCTGGGGAACCAACAATCTGCACATTGCTTTTCCTATTTAACACACCTGATTCAGGTTGTGTCAGATAACTAAGGCATACAATTTGTCTCCACCATAAAAAACCTTTTGTGCAGTTCAAAGCTTGGATGTTAAAACTTTCTTCAAAGATTAATTTATTCCAATAATAATAATAATAATAAAAAAACATAAGGTTGCTTAAACCTGCGATTTACACTTAAATGTTGAAGGAAAACCTGTATTTATGACAATTAGCCTATATTGTACCCTTGGATGAACACAGATATCATATTCAAAATGCATTACACAATTGTAATCATTATAAAAAAGGGTGTTGTAATTTATCTAAATGCATTACTGTTAAATCTGCATCTTTTACTTCTGATTCTGAACTGCCCATTTTTGATTACCATTAAATAAAATAACTTGTATAGACATTTTAAACACTATTTTAGTTTTCAAAGCATCAGGGAAATTAATAAGATGTGATGTCCTTTTTGAAGAGCACAAGCCAGAATGCAATATAGATCAGAAGAGCACCCTTTATTAATATTTTAATCTTAATAACCCATCTACATGCCTGTAATTTGATAGCTTATGAAAAAAATGTAGTCCTATTTCAAAAGCATGGAAGTACAAGAATTCATTTTGAACTGATCTGATACAGAGAAAAAGTGATGGTCATTTTCCTATGATAAATTAATTAAACCTGTAGGCAATAAAATGTATATTTTTAACATAAATTATATTAGCACTAGAGCGTTGCACTGATTTAACTTCAATCTGTGCAGTAATGAGCATTATTAGTGTTGTATTCATTAGATTGGTGAATTATGTTTATTACCTTATGTGCTGTGCCTGTGGATAAATCAGTGCTTTGCAGTGGCAGGTTGGAATATTGAGGTTGTCCTTCTTAATTGAGATTTCTCCTTCACATGTTCTCCAATGATTGCCTGTTGCCTGGAAACACAAAGGCGACAATGTATTTTGGTGCTTATGTATAACTCACATAAGAACACCGTCTTATGGACACAGAGAAACCATTGCCGCTTTATATCAGGATGAAAAGAACAATATGAATAAGAAATGTGTAATTAAGTTGAGCTTGCCAGATTCATTCCTCATCTGGAAGGTTTCATTTGGTTATACAAATACTAGGGTTCCTGTTATATGGCTGGCAATAAATTGCACAAGTAACTTCACACATCCTGACATTTTTCAAGCTGCCACTCCACTGGAACAGCCACATTCATACATAAATAATGATGCATAAAAAGAAAGATGATAAAGTACCTCATTGAGACTTGAACGTGCTTACAATCATTTAATAAACATGCATGGTAACAAGAGATTAAAAACATGCAGATATGACATCTGAGGGATTTAAACAGCATTTTAATTATGCGCCTATTATCTTGCAAACAAAACTCATTATTTTTCAATTGTGTGACAATCAGTAACCAAAATTATTTGCTTTCATTATTTGCCTTTCAGCACCATTTACTACATAATATGACCGGCTCTGTAATTATATATCTGATTAATTGAAAACATCTCGCTTATGATAGTGCAGCGTATATTTCATAACGTATTACCTTACACGCAGTGTGCATGCAAGCAAGTTAAAATAATATTCAATAATTAATAGCAGGAAATTTTTATGCTTCTAATATCCGCCATTCTGTTTAAAGGCATCACAGCTTATTTAATGATACAGTTCTGAGGATGGAAAAAATGAAATGTGCATTTGAGTTATTTTCTTTGCTAATAATCAAAATTGAACACCAAATTTAGCTGCTCGTAAGGTTTAAGCTTGCACTATCTTTGCAAAATCGGCACAATGTTAAGTTTTTTCATTTTTAAAACTTTAGCAACTTAAAAAGTTGCAGAACTTACTCCAAAATGACAAAATAGCTGAAATTATGACAACTATCTTGTTCAAAAGCCCACACACATCCTTGGTTCACAGCATGATGTGTCTAACGCAAAAATGAATGGCTAGAAAAACAAAAACCTTACAGTACCTGGAGGCTTTTTCTAAGAAAAGTGGGAAGTAAACAAACTGAAGATGTCAAGATGAGTCACTGTTGCTTGATAAAGAAATAAACGAAAAAAAAAGAAAAAAAACATGGATTATAAACCTTACATATATTATTATCATTATTATTATTATTATTATTATTATTATTATTATTATTATTGTTATTATTATCATTATTATTATTATTGCTATTGTAATTGTTATTATTTTTTCAAAATGTCATGATTAACCAATTGTGCATAACGTTTGTATACATATGCTGCACAAAAATAAAAGAATTTATTAAAATTACCCCATTCAAGCATTTGAAAACAGAATGAAAACAGAATGTTCCATGGCCATCGTTTCCCAGGTTTTGCTCAATGTTCGGTTTTAGAATCTTCTGCATGTATATGATCTTTTTATAGACCGAGGACATCTGATGGACTCACACACAACTCTTCTAAATGGTGAAAACACTGATACTCAAGGAGTGCATTAAAAGCTGGGAGTAAAAGTGTAATGAACTGGATGTCCCAGGTGA
Organism: Danio rerio; assembly: GCF_052040795.2. NCBI lineage: Eukaryota > Metazoa > Chordata > Actinopteri > Cypriniformes > Danionidae > Danio > Danio rerio. Next base: position 12,556,473 of record NC_141024.2, read on the forward strand.
ATTACTTGTTTTTTGTTTGCTTTCCAGAAAAAATTGAGTTTACTAAAATTTTTCATTACTATTTTTTTTTTAAACGTGATCTTAAAAAAGTACATATCATCAGCTTGTTTAACGGCTCTCAATGCATCATGTTGAGCATTATTGAATGTTTTAACCTTTTCTAATAGCACCAGAATGATCCATGGCTATTGTTCTACAGGTTATGCTCAATCCTCGGTTTTAGAATCATCTGCATGTATGATATTTTTATAGATGAGACTGGCACTGAGAACATCTGATGGACTCACACACAACAATTACAAATGATGAAAACATTTTCTGATACTCAAGAAGTGCATTAAGATCTTAGGGTAGAAATTGAACTGAAGTATTGAACTAGATGTCCCAGCGGAATTACTTGTTTTTTTGCTTGTTGTTGAGTCATTACTGAATGAAAATAAATATTATCTTTAAAAAGTACACATCAACATCAACAGTTTAAACTAATGGCTCTTAATGCATCATGCTTTCACCTTTTCTAAAAAATTATATGAATCCTTTAGTTGCCTGCATTGTGACTTTTTTCCAGAAAAATGGTGGAGAGTTTTACTGGATACATCAGGACAATCAAGGGGCTCACAGATACATCAACTATAAAACAAAGTCATAGATCATTCAGGTAACAACATACAATACAAGGGCAAACCTTTGAACAAGGTCACCCTTAGAAATGTAATAAAAGGAAATTGTTAGGAAATTGGTGGTGTGGTTACAGATGTTCCATACACTTACTATAGTAGTTACAATGAATTATGCATAACTACATGTTATTAACCCTAAAGCTAATCCACATTCTAACCCCAACCATATAGTAAGTACATAACTTATTAATATTACTCAGAAGTTAAATGAATAGTTGCACTGTAACTACATCACCTTAAAATAAAGTGTCATTTTTTATATGACACATCTTTTATGCAAAATACATTATTTATACTGTAAGAAATGACAAAATGTATTTATGATTATTTAAATTATTACTTTAAGTTAATCAGGTTCCACGAAGTTTAAGTGAATATTTTAAGTGTGTTTGACTGATGTAGGTTGAGATGACTTAAAAAGTTAATTTGATTCAACTAAAAAATGTAGGCAGCAACATTCGTAGTGTAATGCAGAACTAAATAAAAGATTACCTGATATTATGTTCAAATCATTAATGCAGTTTTACTTTAACATTTTACAGTACATGCACTTAGCATGTGTGCATAGTGTACTAAGAAAGTACTAGCTTATATAAGGTAACTACACAGGTTAAGGTTGAGTTCAGGGGTATGATTTAGGGATAGTGCATAGCCAGTTCATGTAATGACTATAAACAGCGCATACTATGTGAAAGAGTATTGTAAAATAAAGGGCTAACATGACTATTTTGCCTCTTCTGCAAGGAGTGTGTGAGCATCTGAGCAGAAATGTATGCACACATTTATAAAATCAAATAGCATGAGTGATGTTTAAACATCATGACCTGTAGAAATGCAGGGAATATAACTAAAACTGACCACAGACTGATGCAGTGCATTAAAAGACAGCCAAAAGCACCAAAACTTCTTGGAAAGGAATACTTTTTTGTACATAACATGACTCAACAGTGCCATCCTGCTGCAGGAAATAAAAACCGCGCACTGACACGAGCCTGATCATGTCACTTCTCATGTGCCCATCCGGGTACTGCAGCTCCAACCTATCAGCTTTGAGAACAGCACACTACAGTCCTTAACCGTCTTCATGTGCTACCAATTCATAAAACGAAGCCTTGCTGTTTTTCCATATGCAAACATCAAGTAGTTCCTATGCACCCTATAATATTTCTAGTAATATATTTTTCATAAACACTAAAGTTTTAGCTTTGTAATTACATGCGTAATTACATGCATAATAACACAGAATAGATAAAGACTAATGTTTATACTAAATACGCAGTTAAATGCATTTATACTTGGTGTTTTAAGTTATCACACCAAAGAAACGTGACTGAGAATCAACAGCGTCACTCTGGGGCTTGACCAATCAGAGCGCGCTGCTCCGTGTGCGCAATCATCAAGGTGGAGTCAAGTTGACCGACTGGATTGCATGGCTGAAAGTGTATGGAACCTGCGCTTCTGGAAAAATATTTACAAGTGGACATAACATTGAAGGAAAACAAACAAGACACGCTGAATACTTCGTATGAGGCTTCTCTTCGTGCGGGATATTGGTTTATTTTGCGACAGCTGCCTGTAAAAGCTCATACGAGAGGTTTGAGCCAATATTAATATTTACATAATCGTGCTCATTCGGGCTCGCGCATCGTATAGACTTCAGCTGTAAGTCTACGCATTGACATTTTACGCATAACTCAAATCACAACTTTCTCTACATGCGAGATATAGTATATATACCGTGTTTTTCATTATTTTAAGTTATTCGGAAAAAACAAGTTATACAACAGGGAGGCGTACTTTGCGTTGCGCCTTGGTCCTAAAGCCGGTCGCGTATTCGTCTGTTGCGCGGGTATCCAGCGCGTGCCCCAATGCTTCATCTGAGGTCGTGTTCCAAATTATTAGACGTAATGATGGAAAGTGTTTTGTTGGAGCAAGGCTAACTATTTTCTCTCTCTCATTAAATCCAGAATAATTTGAACGTGCATATATAGTGATTTTGTAAGATTATTTGTCGTTTTTGTTTACGCATTTGAGAGCAGTTTCTTTTTTGGAGAGTGTTGTAGAATAACCCTTGCATACTAAAAGCTGGACTTTAGTGGAGTAATGGTGGTCAATACAGTCCACTGGTTCAGGAAGGGCTTGCGGCTCCACGACAATCCTTCACTCAGAGACTCTATTCTGGGAGCGCACAGTGTCCGCTGTGTGTACATCCTCGACCCCTGGTTCGCAGGATCCTCCAACGTCGGGATCAGCAGGTGGAGGTAAGGGATCGGATGACAAATATTTTGTATTTGCATTGAATGCATTGCAAGATCCGTTCTTGTCTAATTTATTATAATCAAAAATATTCACTTTTGATTTAGTCTATTGTACTCTTATCGTATAGTGCCATTCATTTTTGTTTCTATGGAGTGCTATTATTATTATTATAATTTTAAACCTCATAATGAATTTGAAATCTGTGTACTCTTTCACCCTCCGGATCTATTTTACCAAGGTTTTACTGCATTTGCCACTATTTATTGAAAATTGTAAAATATTGAGAAAAGCATTGAAATTTCAAATTGTGCATGAACCAGATAGATAGATAGATAGATAGATAGATAGATAGATAGATAGATAGATAGATAGATAGATAGATAGATAGATAGATAGATAGATATGAAATTGGAATATATTGTTGTATAGAATATATTGTTTTATGAAATGCATATGTAAAACATATAATCTGAAAATTGCATGTACTTATGGTATGATAGTAATCTTAAAACTGTCCTAAAAAAGTAAACAAACTTAACTTTTTTTTTGCATAAACTATTTGCATGCAAACTATTGCATTACTATTTTTAAAAAATAAAGAAAGAAAAAACTTTTTAATTTGCAGTGGTTCACCAACAGGTGTATGTATGGTAGTCATTAGTCAACATTTATATTTGACATTTTTCCACATCGCCTAAGACAAGAATGGATGTTGTTCAATAGTTTAAGGATAACTTTGAAAAAACTGTTTTGATTCGCCAAATATTGATTACGGCTTGTCAAAATAATGCAGTCCCAAAGGTGTGAGATATGGAGAAAAGACTAAATATTTTACAAGTTTATATACACCGATATAATAAATAATTTAATAGTATTGATAACTAAAAGGGCTCCATACTTACAAGAGGCAATAATTATGTGTAACATTGTTTCAAAAATGTTTCTAACCATGGAAATATCAACAAACAAATCAATTATTTGAGCAATAATTAAAAAAAAAAACTAATTTATTCAGTGTGTTCTGACATATTTGTAAATTTTTGTTTCATTTTGTATCATATTTTTTAAAATACATTTTTAAGTATCTTCTCTCTCTGAAACAGACCCAAATGCATCATGCGGATTAATCTACTATAATCTATTCTAGTCCATTCTATGAAGCAGAAAGCTGCAGCTACAATGTTCTATTCAATTACAGTGACATCACTGCAATGATGCAATGAGATCCAAGTGTTTGTTTCGTTTTTAAATCAAAATTTTTCATAAATTTGTTTCAGAAATAATACTATTCTTAGGATAAACTATTATTGAAAGCATATTAATAAAATGTTTTGGGGTTGTTTTATATGTTAATACACTTTTACATTGTATCTGTGTGTTTCTAACACTGGTTAATTGAGTGACTAATTACATCTCTGTGTCATATAATTGCATCAATGTATCTGAATTCCTAAAGGAAAATTAGTTATGTCTTGTAACCTGTTGAGTCTACTGACTGGTTGAGCAAGGTCCTATTGCCAGCTTGCAGCTTGTCCATCAATTGCTTGCAAGGCTATTTTGGTTTTCACAGAAATATCTTCTTTTGTTTATAAACTTTTTCTGACCCAATTTTAAAGTGAGGTGAATGGTAAGATAAAACTCAACTACCTAAAACTGTCCTTGAGTTGCTGTTGAAACATAGAAGTTTGTTTTTAAGAATCTGGCAAACTTTAGAAGCTGTATCTATTTTTTAACTTTCAAGAAAAGCTATTCACTATATATTTAAAGCATTTGCATATATGTAAAGATTAAACCAAAGCATTCATTACTGAATAGAGTCCTTACCTGCAAATGATATTACATAATGCAGACCCTTACATCAGTTTTCCACACCCATGCTTATTAGACGTTTCTAAAACTCTTCATTGGATAGTTAATCCATGAACAAACATTATGTCATTATCTACTCACCCTCTAAATAGATTCCATCGTTGAACACAAACATTTTGAAGAATGTTCCTGCTGCTCCATACAGTGAAAATAAATGGGAACTTGGAAATGTAGGCTGTAAACAAACAAAAATAGATATGATGATTAAATATCCATGTATTAATCTGATCAAGAGTGTGACCATGCATTTATGGTATCTAAAATGTTTTGAGCCCAGTTCAACCACTTCCAAAGGTAGTCAAAAATGCAACAGAATGGATTTATTTTGTAGTGTAAACACTCATATTGTCAAATGCATAATAAATATCACATTTTAAATGTCAAACGCAGAATAAATAAATTAATAATTTAAATGCCAAAGTGCTTTAAGAAAAGCACAACGCTCTACAATATGGTGTGTGTCTGTTTCTAGAATTGGGTGTTCACAACTTCACACACACACTCAAGGTGAGGTCTTTTGCTTGGTACAACAGGTGATCTGATTGTACTCTATGAGATGATGTAACAGCGCTTAGTGTCTTTCGCCTTCATCTGTCCTCTTCTGTCTCCATTGTGTTGGGAACAGAAATGGGTCAGTGTGTTACAGAGGGTAATCGCAATGACTACTACAAAATGCTTAGTAACGTGCTCAGCTTTGGTGACCTACTTTACTCAGAAGGCTATCACAATATGTTGTGGGATGCATCTAATTGCACCTACATTTGTAATATGTCATAATTTAAGAATCAATTCGCATTTTGGGATGTACTGTACTGTCTTTAAAGTGATAGTTCAGCCAAAAGTGAACATAGTCTCACTATTTACTTGCCCTAAAGTGATTCCAAACCATTATAAGGTTCTTTTATTGTGTTAAATGCCAAAGAAGATTTTTTTTAAGAAAGCTGAAAACCTTTAACCATTGTAGGAAAAACAAATAGTATATGGAAGGCAATGGTTACTGGTTTCCAGTCGTTTTTTTTCCTAAATATATTCTTTAGTGTTCAACAAAACAAGCAAAGTCAAACAGGTTTGGATCAAGTGAAAGGTGAGTCAGGATTTTTGGTTTTGGGAGAACTATCCCTTTGAATACAGTATTTTAATATTTGATTATATGATTAATATGATTTGGTACATGAACTACTGTTATACTAAATTATATTTTAGTGCTTTCTGTAAATCCTATTTTGTTCTTGAAAAAAAAAAAAAAACATTTACAAGCTTTGACATGCTAACGAAAGTTATAATTAATAATTATGTATGGATTTTGTTTAATTGATTAGTCATTTTTTTGTATCATTAATTAGTTCTGCACATCTGTTGAACTGATTGTGAACTCGATAGTCGATACACTCCAATTTCGCATCTGAACCTGATGCACTATATTATCTCTGTGATCATCATAACAATGCTCCAGCTTGTCATATAACATGATACTGCCGCTTTCACCAATTGGGTTCTGTTTGTGTGTCACTGGGTCAGACGACTGGGAGAAAACTCTCGTTGATTCTGATCATACTGCAGCGTGTCAGTGACAAAGAAAGGGAGGCTACGGCTTAGACAGGGATTTACACATTATCACTGACTCCGTGCAAAGGACAAAGTTTCCTGTGAGGACAAGCAGAGAAGGCAAGATCGTACAGCTGCATGGAAAAAAAGAGACAGATGTTTTGGTGCTTCATGAGTCATTTGTAAACACTGAGATAAAGAATTGTGGTATTAATTGAGCTAGTCGTTTTTTGTCAGCCGTCCAAACACAGCTGCTATCATTGAAATGTGTTTGAGATTTTGTATTGTGCTCTGTATATCCTTACAGTTTGTATGGATTTTGAATTGTTTTAAACTCTGGACAGCCAGCTTTAATTTACTGTATTCATCCTGCTTTTGTTTTATAAGTTTATCAGAAGGCCATGAAGAATTATTTTAATATATTGTAGTCTAATTGTGATTGAATTAAATGTTTGACTGATCACTCAGTTGAACACTTGATTCCTGTTTTTTTAGATTTCTTTTGTTAGTGTACAGTCCAGGCATTGCACAAGTGGTTACAGTTTTTAAGTACAAAACAGAAATTTGCACATGCAGACTATAAACTAGAGTCTGCTCTGCAATATGACCCAGACTGGAATCCTCTAAATGCAGATTACATAACATTCTCTGTGTGATATCACCACCGTTTCAGTGAAAGTTTATTTGAGATCAAGATGAGTTTGGCCAGGATTTCTTGAAGTTGTCTGAGGGTTGAGGAAGGGTTAGCTTTGGGAGCTGCTGGAGTTTTTTTCTTACTCAGCACTTGAGGTTATGCGAGATCCTGCAGACAACAGAAACTGGGTTTCTAGGTCAGTAACACACTCCATCAGGACCAAGTGCTCTTCAGATGATGCTGCTTGCTATTTTTAAATATCCATTGGGTTTCCTGCACTACTTTTCAACAGATCTACAACAGAAAAAAAATGCTCAGAAAATTTTGCTAACAAATTTAGGGCATGTCACTGTTCTTTCAAATGAGTATATACACTAATGGGCAAATCTGGAGAAAATACTAAAGTCTTATTACTGACCCAATAGTATTGTAGAATTATAGATCAATTATTCAGTCATTAAATTATCAAATCAATCAATTATTGATTAGTTATGTTGCTCTAGAACGCACAACCATGCTTGGTTTTTCTAATTATAGTCACAATGTTTTCCATTAGACTTCAGTACAATACATGCTTCGGAAACATGTCTGCTTGCCGTAGATCTTTATTTGTGTAGGATTTGTGTATTATACATTTAAATGCTCTTCATAAGTTGTAAATTGTCAACCACAATTGTGATTAAGTGTTAAAAAGGTAGCTTTACATTGCAAAAAGCAAATGAATTTTATTTTAAATGATTTTTAAGGTGTTTTGGTGCCACTGTGCTTTAGTTTGACATAGACTGTAAGATTGTAGCTCTGAAAAAAAGAGTATCAGGTTTCATTTCAATTGACTAAAATGCTGCCAAGATAAAGCCTTTGAAATATTTTGGGTAGAATCTTATAAGTGTGTAACATAGCAGGCAAATCTCCAACACACTTAAAACACATAAAACTTTAAAAACCACTGTGAACGCATTACCAACTTTTGAAAATCAATGCACCAGCAACCACCCACAGTACTTGGAAGGGGAATATTTACCCAGGTATAGACCACTTAAAATTTTTTCAGCAAATGTAAGTAACTGCAGGTACCTATCTGGGGCTAGTAATCCCAATCATAGTCATAAATCTATATGTTAGTCATAAATTTACATGTTTGTTTAAAAGGTGATAGACTGAAAAGGAAATAATCAATGGATTTTTCTCCAGGTAACTGGTATTAAAACATTGAAAAGTATGCTGTTTTGTACAGCAATTAATAGTTTATTTTACACTTATGCAGCTGATGTCAGAAAAAGAGCAAACATTAGTCTATGAACTGAAAGTCAGTATGGCAGGAAGTCAATTAAATGGATTCTGGGTTATTGGAGTACATCTCTAGTATCATAAACAGAGTGCCTTTCGATGCATAAAAGGGCAGTAATCTGTTTTAATAGTGGCCTTGTACTGTACATAATAACCCATATCAATGTGTAGTTCGCATATTCTTTCAATGTAAGCAAAAGCTTTTTTGTAATCATGCAAATTGTGACTGAGGCATTTCATATTTCATATTCATTCTGTATTAAATGGAGTAATTATATTATAACACTGTGTTCTGCAAAATATGTATTAAGATGTCCTAAACCACAATTAATATGGTCCGTTCTAATGCAGAGTGTTTAAAAATTACAAATAATTTTCATGTAGCTTAAATTTAATACCCTAATTTATTATAATAATGGGTTAAAAATTGTGGAAAAGGTTGAGGTTTGCAATGCATTGAAGCTTCAGTGAATAATTGTCTACAATTATCACCATTATTCTGTGTGTGAATGGTAATGGTTATTGTCCCTAGTTAAATGCCTTGTCCTTTGAAATGTTTAACAAGGGCATTTATTTAAATTCTATTGCATGGCACTGCAACAGTTATAGAATGTGGACATGTCTTGATATATTTTGTGCGTGTTTTTTTTTTGTCAGTAAGAGGCTATAAATACATGTCATGTCTCTTGTTGCTCAGGTTTTTGCTGCAGTGTTTGGAAGACTTGGACGCCAGCCTCCGCAAACTCAATTCACGACTCTTTGTTATCCGTGGCCAACCCACCGATGTCTTCCCCAGGCTTTTCAAGGTCCGTCTAACAATTTGCACATTTTTATTGATTAGGAAAAGGTTGAAAAACATTTCTAATTTCGGAAAAATCCTGGATTAGATGGAACAGAATTGAGGAGCTCTTTAAACTCTTAGACTTAGACTCTGCTCTCTCCATCACCATTGTGTCTACAGATGAATATTTTACACTGCCTATAATGGTATGAAATTGTACTGTGTCCAGGAATGGAACATTAATCGTCTGTCCTACGAGTATGACTCAGAGCCATTTGGAAAGGAGAGAGATGCTGCTATCAAGAAGCTAGCCAATGAGGCAGGCGTGGAGGTGATAGTTCGCATCTCTCACACGCTCTACGATCTGGACAAGTACGTACTTCTAAATTCCTTCAACTGTGTTGGAACTTTTGCTCCAGGAATAACCTTTGTTATAAGTGACACTTTGATAAGCCCTGTTCTCATTGTTTGCTATTACTTGCTTACGTACTGTAAGTGTTTTAGTTCTTTCCTGAACCAGTATAAATGAAAACAATATATTTATTTAAGTAAGATATAATCCAATATTGCAACATATGGAAACAAAAGTCTCAGCTACTTCCAGTTCATGCAGACTTTAAGATAATGTTTGTAAAATGATTCATGCTAAAGTTCAGTGAAGTGACATTCGACATTAAAAATAAAAGGGAAAAATAACTCAATGTTGCTAAAAAAGTGGGCAGATGCAGATTTTACTCACTATTGGATGGATGTTTTTTAGGATCATCGAGCTGAATGGAGGTCAGTCTCCGCTCACGTATAAGCGCTTCCAGACCCTCATCAGCAGGATGGAGGCGGTGGAGACACCCGCAGAGACCATCACTGCAGAAGTCATGGGGCCGTGCACCACACCGCTTTCTGATGACCATGATGAGAAGTTTGGAGTTCCCTCTTTGGAAGAGCTCGGTCAGTCTGCTGTCTTTTAAAATGTATCTTAAGGCTAAAATGTGTAGCATTTACTTGTAGCATTATTACTCACCAAAACGTATGTATGCTTTTTCTGAAACAGGCTTCGACACAGAGGGCCTTTCCTCAGCTGTGTGGCCAGGAGGAGAAACAGAGGCCCTCACTCGCCTAGAGAGGCACCTGGAGAGGAAGGTTGGAGACATTCTATAATCATTTTTGTACAGCTGTAATATTAATAACATTGATATACCAATGCTAACTATAATTATATAATTAGGTCAAAAAGGCAACATATTACAATTAAGTGTTGTCTTTTTAAAAAATACATTTGCAAAATGTTATAATCAAATATATATTCATTTACATTCAAATTATACAAACTATATATATTATTTGCAAATTCTTTTTTTTAAAAACTCTGAAATTTAGTTTTGTTAATAACTTGACTTATTGGATCTGATGCTTTCAGGAATCTTCATTCATTGGGAGATTCAGAAAAAAAAAACATTTTAAAGAATATATATTTGTTAATTTAATTTAACAAACAGTGCAAGATATTTATATTCTTTAATAGTAATAATTTTCCACAATATATTTACTTCATTAACACTTTAAATGGTTTAACCTGTGCTTTAATAAAAAAATACTGCTTTATTGAGAATATAAGGCACAAACCTTTTAACAATCGTGTGTGTGCCATCCAAATAACTTTATTATGGTGATTTTTTTTCAGGCTTGGGTGGCCAACTTCGAGAGACCAAGAATGAATGCCAATTCGCTGTTGGCTAGTCCTACGGGCCTCAGCCCATATTTAAGATTCGGCTGCCTCTCCTGTCGACTCTTCTACTTCAAACTCACAGACCTCTACAGGAAGGTCAGAAAAGCTACTTAATAAATGATACTGCTAATTATATTACTAGTTTTGACTCCAGGAACATTTTTAAAGCTAGTTTACTGATCCCTTTTGTGTAATCAAATTATACTTTTCCCCCCATAGGTCAAAAAGAACAGCTCACCTCCTCTGTCCCTCTATGGCCAATTACTGTGGCGTGAATTCTTCTACACGGCTGCTACAAACAACCCACGCTTTGACAAAATGGAAGGGAACCCCATTTGCGTGCAGATCCCATGGGATAAAAACCCAGAGGCTTTGGCAAAGTGGGCTGAAGGCAGGACGGGTTTCCCCTGGATCGACGCCATCATGACCCAGCTGAGGCAAGAGGGCTGGATCCACCATCTGGCCCGACACGCAGTGGCCTGTTTCCTCACCCGTGGAGACCTGTGGATCAGCTGGGAGGAGGGCATGAAGGTATATATTGTGATTATTTTTGACGTTTTATTAATATTGCAGAGCTTCATTGGCAGCACTCACATGCATCTGTCTTCACAGGTGTTCGAGGAGCTGTTGTTGGATGCAGACTGGAGTGTGAACGCAGGAAGCTGGATGTGGCTGTCCTGCAGCTCCTTCTTCCAGCAGTTCTTCCACTGCTATTGCCCTGTGAGCTTCGGCCGCCGCACTGACCCCAACGGAGACTACATACGGTGAGTTCTGTCTCTGAAAGGAAAAAAAGCTTATTGTAATCATTGGATGGGAGCTCTTAAGTTTTGTTTACACATTATCTAAAACAGCATAGACTAATTGATTGAAAAAACTATTGCACAGATATATATATATATATATATATATATATATATATATATATATATATATATATATATATATATATATATATATATATATATATATATATATATCCAGAAAGACTTTCCAAGTGGTCTCTTTATTTTTTTATTTTATAACTAGACATTTCAAATTTAAGTTCCGCAAATTGCAAACGCAGTAGTTTAAACAATTCTGTTCTGATCTGGAAGAATTGTAGCAAACATTTTATGTTCATATATGTAAACCATTACATCCCTGATATTTAACTGTACATAATATGTAATATCTGTAATTGTTGTCTTTTAGGCGATATCTGCCAGTCTTAAGGGGTTTTCCTGCCAAGTATATCTATGACCCCTGGAATGCTCCAGAAAGCGTCCAGAAAGCAGCCAAATGTATAATTGGTGTCCACTACCCTATGCCCATGGTGCATCACGCTGAGGCAAGCCGCCTTAATATAGAGCGTATGAAACAGATCTACCAGCAGCTGTCTTGCTACCGAGGCCTGGGTAAGATGGAAAAAAAAAAGCTAAATTAAAATGCCACACTAAAGTTGTAATTGCTAAAACCATTTATCTAAAAAAATAAAATAAAATTTAAAACTGTTGTAAATGTTAACTTTACAAATCATATGCCTCCTAATAGTGAGAAAACATTAAGGTCATGTGTCTTTTAAAGGAATTTGCTGAAATTGAATAACTAAATTAGCTCTAAACAGGTTTATTCTGTTCTCTAACTAAATCTTTACTTCCTACAGGACTGCTGGCAATGGTGCCGTCCAACCCTAATGGAAATGGGGAGAATTCCACAAGCTTAATGGGTTTTAAAACTGGAGACATGACTAAGGAAGTCACTACACCTTCAGGTTTGCAAACAATCAAACATCCCTGAATTTAAAGCAATTAATGTCATAAATTATACAATTGTCAATTTATTATTTATTTATCTACAGTAAAGTCTTTATTGTTGTTTTAAGAATGTCTGAGCTGACATTAATTACTTTGCTTAAACAAAAACACACATTCATTCCAAAGGCATTGGGAAAAGTTCTAAGAACCAGCTATTTTAAGGCAAAAATAAATAAATTAACAAATTACTCAATGAATCCCTCATTAAGACATAGATTTTCTGCTACCTTTGGTGTTATTTATTCATCTACGACAGACCTAAAGTTGCAATATCACTTTCTTATCAGTATTGCACACCCTTAATATGCAGATAAATATATATGCAAAACAGTCTACCATATCTTACTGTCTTGAATTCATCCAGGGTATCAGATGCCGCCCACCTCTCAAGGAGAATGGCATGGCAGGACAATGGTTTACTCACAAGGAGACCAACAAACAAGCAGCATCATGACTTCACAAGGTACAAACACTTTGCCGACAACATGTCAATATCTATTATCTGCAATTAGCAACTGCAGGAAATAGATTAATCATCTGTCATTAAAACCCATTAACATTATATCGTGATACATATATTTTTATCTCACAGGTTTTGGCAACAATGGAAGCACAATGTGCTACAGGCAAGACGCACAGCAGATAACAGGTAAAGAGCTGCACATTTAACCAGAGAAAAGTGTAATGTCATACAGATGTTGCAGTTAGTGCTATAATCTTTAAATGTTATTTTCAGGACGAGGCTTACACAGCAGCATCATCCAGACCTCTGGAAAACGACACAGCGAGGAGTCTGGTCCTACCACTGTCTCAAAAGTCCAGAGGCAGTGCAGCTCCTAAACATCAGGTCATTCACAAAATGCATGTGCAAAAGACTATATATATAATTTAAATTAAGTTTAGTAAAGTAATTTTAATATTCATGGGAATCACATTGCATGCAAATAAAGTGTCTAACTTAATATATTTGATTGCATTTAAAGTTATGAAGAAAAATCTTGGCTGACAAATGGGTACAGCCTAAAATACAGATTTAAAATTACAGTTCAGGAGTATTTTTAAAGTATGCCTGATTAAATGTAAATATATATATATATTATTTTGATTTTAGTTAACAGATTTAAATGATTTCTTATAAAATAATTAATCAGTTTAGCCTTCAAATTGCACTTTAAGCTGAATAGACCCTTTTCACAATGACCTTACTGCACTTCACTCTATAGGCAACGCAGTGTATTTTTAGTTCCGGTTTACCTTTGAATGAATGGGAGACTTCTCTGAAAAATTGACAACTGAAAACATTAACATTGCACATTGTGAGTTAACTCTGTTAAAGTATTGGACATGTGTCTAAATGATTCTCTTTCAATACTGGACTGCTTTCTGAGCTTGAAAATGATAGTTTAAATTATTAAGAATAGGAATAAGGTATTGTTTATCAAGAAAATAATATGTTTTTAACCTTTTCACTTATTAATTAAGTTTATTTGCTCAATAACAGATTTATTTTTTTTCTTTGATGCTGCTATGACTATAAATGCATATTAGTTATTATGTGAATGTTTCAGCATGAGTAACACTCATTATTAAGTTTTCTCATATTATCTTGTAAGTATTTCATCTTTAAATGCAATCAGTTTCCTTTATTATTTTAATTATTGATCATCATTTATTATTTACTGATCCATTATTATTTTTTTGTTTATTTTAGACTGCTGCCACCTACTGGGTGGGTTTAATTTAATATCTCTATACCTTTACCCTAATTAATAATAAGTTACAAAATTATATAATTAAAGTGCAGTCTTCTTATTGTTAGAAAACAGCCGTAGTGACCATCTAACATTATTTTTAGTTAATAAACAGCTGACTAGGTGAATTCTTTATGAGGAGTTCTGTGTAGACGGAGGTAAAGATACACTGCACGGAGTGAAACCAGACATCATGCGACGTCATGTGAAAAGGGTCAAGTACCTTGCAAAAAACAAGTGATATATTATGCACTGTTATAATGGAAAAAGACAAAAAAATTGTTATTAGAAATTTGTTATTAAAAATATTATGTTGAAAAATGTGTTGCAAATATATATTCTCTCCATTAAACAGAACTTTAAATATTTTAAATATTATATTTTTAGGGTATTTTTAAAATGAGCTTTTTGTTAATTTTTGTTTCTGTGTTTCTGTCGTATTCTTTTACTTTATGAAGTTTCATTTATGTTTTTTGTGTGTTTTTCAGAAAGGGCCAGCACTACTTCGCAGAGGCCTGATTTTATTTGTTCGCACCTTTTCCCGAGTTGTTACATTTTGCATTTTTATGGAGGAAACCAAAATTCCATTGACGGGAGCATTTCAAGGGAGTGCATGATTATCTCTATAAGCACATCAACACATAACACTTCAAAACAATCAGACTGCACATTATCCCAGGGACTTCACCCAAGCGGTCACCAACATCCTAACAACATTGCAATTATGTTGCGGCTCTGTGATCTGCACAGCTGCAATGTTCTGTCAACGTTGCGTTCATGTTTGGACTGGTTGGGACTAAATTTTTGTTGTGTATATAAGGATTTGACAAATATTCACATACAAAATGTACATATTTAATATTGTATGTGCTTTCTCTTTTTCATGTAGTCATAGACCCATTGATATATTTTTGATATAAAGGATCATTGTGGATCGACTCTTCTTTATGAAAACATGAAATTGAACCTTTTAAAGCATTTGTAGACTGTGTATACTGAGCCTGTCCACGGGCTGCTTGCTTGCACTATGTTTTTTTGATCTCTCATTTGCTTGCTCGTCCTCAAGTCTGTCTCTATCACAGCTGTACATGATCTCTCGGTTGCCAGACTGACATCTGTCTCGTACACCTATTCAGTCCCTGTTTACTCCCACTCTTTATCTGGGTGTCTTTCCATTGCTGTAAAGTGTATGAAACTATAATTCACCATTGTGTTTCTCATCCTTTCACATTGTGCTTGTTTAATAAAGTGTAAATGTACATGTTGTCTTGTTCATTTACTTACAGGATAATTTTCTGTCACATTGAAGCTTTTCAATGACAAATGGCAGTTCGGGTTATGACCTGTAACAGAAATAAACAAGGTCAAGATCATTTAAGTGGGTATTTGGCGTTAGCTTCAGTGTACTTGATGCAAGTAGCTATGAACATGCTAACTAAAGTGACCAAAATACTGGTTATAAATACTGGTAATAGTTTTTGAGCATTATGTATTGCTTTACAAATCAAATATAAGACTTAGGTTTCAGACAAATAACACTTAAATTGTTTGGCACGCGAAAACATTTCTAACGTTCCCATTTGCAGGGTAACATAGTAACTTAAGCTAAACTTTTTGAATTCGGTATAAACGCAGCTTGTATCACATATTATACTTAAAATTGTAAGTCTGCTTCATGAAATGTTGGTAATTTCACTGTATCCCTGTGCAAAACACAATAGGAAAGTGTCAAAACAAACGAGCAAATGTTTGTATACATTACCATCCATCCTCAGCAGGGAATTGACCACGCCCCCACGTTACGTAACAACTGACGTCTACTATATAATCTTCATCTTTTTTTAAAACAAAAAGACTGAATATGAATTATTAAATTATGTTTAAATTTAGCACATAAATAAACCATAAACAGCTGAGCGGTCGAGGCTGTTACCACCTTTCATGTTATAAAATCCATTACGTAACGGATGGCAGGACATTTCCCCGACCTTAATTTAGTCATTTTAATAATTCCTAATTTAACTCGTCTGATATGAAGCAGACTCATTTAAAGTAGTGGTATCGTGTCAAATAAACTCTTATGGAATAAAAGAACGACGTAAATGTATGTGTCGCCGATTCATAACTTCTCCACAAGATGGCGGACTTGACCAGGGCTTGACTAAATGCATATACATTTGGTAACAATTTTGTTACTAATTTACGCAACTGTGGTCTTTGGTGATTCAGGAAATAATAAAAATTAAAGATATCGACCAAAAAGTCAAAAAGACATAACTTACAAACAAGGGGAACCAACGTCTACATCTTGAACGGTCTAAAGGTGAGTTTATCAACCAAAATTTTTACTTTATGGAAAAATAATGGTATCAATTCGTTATTGTCTAATATTTGTGAGGAAAATAGTTTTTCTACACTTTCATACAGCTCGACAGTATAGACACTTTGTGTGTTTTGATGCTTCTTCTTCAGATAAAACTGCTGCTGAGCCTACCTGTAAGTCAGAAACAAAATAATTGTGGGTAACGTTAACGTTACGCTTATTTCTTTGTGAATACAAACCATAACCGTGGCAACAAAACATCCTGTCAGGACGGTGTTAAAATGTCTCCTTCGAGCCGGATTCGAACCAGCGACCTAAGGATTTCAGTGATAAACCGCTACAGTCCTCCGCTCTACCAACTGAGCTATCGAAGGGACACGTCACAGACGACAGTTGGAAAATTTTAATGACGCAATGTGCACTCATCATGTAATCCTCAACATGTGTTTTACTGTTTACGGCAATAAATATTTTAGTTAAACTATAGCTAGCGTTAATAAACCGAAAGCCTTGCATATTTAAAGATAATAGCTTAACGTTCACTTCCGTTCTAAAATAGCATGGGTAAAACACTGCTGCAGGTTAACAGGGTACAAATAGCCTAACTAATGTTAAGAGTTATCATCACTTATTACAATACTTACCATGCTGATTTATGACATTTTGTTAAAATGTTTATTACAAGTTTTCTATAAATGCTCACATATATGGCATCGTTTATAAATACATTAATAAATACATTTCTGCCAAAATATTAAAGCATTCCATGTAGTCAGGTTCAAAATCTTTGTTTCAAAGGATTTTTATAGTTTTTATATCTCTTTTTATTAATCCACAATGAAAAATTTCCAAACAGACTGGATCCAGAAACAAAAGGCTGTATATGTTGTGTATAACCAGTCAAATTAAATATAAACACGTCTCTCAGTGAAAACGTTCAGAATATGATATATAAGATAAGAATAAAGTTATGGTTTTGATGTTTGTGAGAGCAGGACAGAACACAAACCTCAAAAACATGCCTCTTTTTTTACTTAGCAGATTGACATTTTTGGTAACATATGTTGTATTACTAGTCTTCTAAAACGACTTTACATATGCTCATAGCATTGTTTAATAAGATATATATCAATTTGCATAAATTTCTAAGACACAAACATCTAAGAATTCAATGTAGTCAGGTTCAAAATCTTTGTTTCAAAGGTTTTTATAGTTTTTATATCAATTTTTATCATTCCATAATTCAGAAAGTTCTGCTAACAGACTGGAAAACATACATATATCAGTGAAATATTTATGAACAAATATATTTTTCCAAACAGACTGGACAGAAACAAAATGATGTGTATATGTTGTGTAAAACCAGTCAAATTAATTATAAACACATCCCTCAATGAAAACATTCAGAATATGATTTATAAGATAAGAAAAAAGTTATAGATTTGGTGTATGTGAGAGCAGGACAGAACAAAAACCCCAAAAACATGGCTTTAATTATTATTTTTTTACTTACTTAGCTGATTGACATTTTTGGTAACATGTTGTGTTACCAGTCTTCTAAAATGACTTTACATATGCTCATATATAGCATTGTTTAATAATCAATTTGCATACATTTCTGGCACACACATCCAAGAATTCCATGAAGTCAGGTTCAAAATCTTTGTTTTAAAGGCTTTTATAGTTTTTATATCTATTTTTATCACTCCATAATTCAGAAAGTTCTGCAAACAGACTGGAAAACATACAATTTTGTGGAGCTATATATCAGTGAAATATTTATGAACAAATATTTTTTTCCAAACAGACTGGACAGAAACAAAATGATATATATATGTTGTGTAAAACCAGTCAAATGAAGTATGAACACATCCCCCAGTGAAAACATTCAGAACATGATATATAAGATAAAATTAAAGTTATGTTTTGGTGTATGTGATTGCTGTTGAAGAGCAGGACAAAACAAAAACACCAAAAACATGCCTTTATTGTGTGTTTTTTTTAACTTACCTAGCTGATTGACATTTTTGGTAGCATATGTTGTATTACAAGTTTTCTAAAATGTAATGTTTACATATGCTCATATATGGCATTGTTTAATAATATACACAATAATGTGCATACATTTCTGGCACAAATATTCCATGTAGTTTGCTTTAAAATTCTTGTTTTAAAGGTTTTATATCTCTTTTTTCATCACTCCATAATTTAGAAAGTTCAGCACAGACTGGAAAACATAGTTTCGTATAGCTATATATCAGTGAAATATTTATGAACATATCCCTCAATGAAAACATTCAGAATATATATCTGATATATAAGATAAGAAGTTATAGTTTTGAAGTACGTGAGTGCAGGACAAAACACAAACTTTATAAATTTATAAAAAACAAAAACACGCCTTTATAAATTAGTTTTGTAAATGAAATATACAGACACTCATCATAAAAACAGAGTAATTAAAATCCTTTCATTAGACTATATAGGGAACGTATAACAAAACACTTTACATAAAAAAAATCACAGTGACGGGAATATGCTACTGTAACTGTTATTTAGGGAACTTGTCAATCTTCACAAACACCGGCCTCCTATTGATAGACGCAGCTGTCTCTTGCTGCGTCTGTCCAATCAGGATTCTGATTTAAATAAGACCACCAGCTGTCACTCACAAATACCATACTGGCAGGTTGAATCCCCCCTCGGTACAAGGACAAAGTGGGCCCGTAAAGACTATTTATAATCAAACAAGGGAGATAATTATCCTTCATACTTGAGGTATCACTCATGTAGTTTAATATTAAAAAGGAAATTAGAAAAGGATATGAGAGTGGATCATAATGATTGTGTTTACCCTAAAATATTCATGATATCAGTGTACAGTGATGTGACAGTAAAACTAACAGTAATGACAAGTTGTAATAAGTATCCACAGATACACAGTCCTGCTTGTTTCAGGATAATAAAGCAGTGATAGATTCAAAAAAGTCACTGTGTACATTAAATATCTTAAAATACTATATTTTACAAAAATAAAATATACTATAATATAATATAATTTAATATAATATAATTCTATATAATATAATGTAATGTAATATAATATAATGTAATATGTAATATAATATAATGTAATATAATATATAATAAAATATAATGTAATATAATATATTATATTATAATATAATAAAAATGTAGTAATTATTTAATTTTGCTGATTTATTTTTCTCATTATATTAAGGTATTAAGGCTAGTAACATTTTAGTCACACTTTACTATAAGGTTTCACTATTTAATTTGTTTACTAACATAAACTAATAATGAAAATACTTGTACAGCATTTATTAATAACCATAGTTCAACATTTACTATCATGTATCATTAAAATCCAAACTAACAACATTTTGTTTCTATTAACTAATGTTAACAAAGAGCAATACTGTAATTAATGTATTAGTGAATACAGTAACTAACATTAACTAATACAACCTTATTGTAAAGTGTTACCTACATTTCTTCATAATTAAAAAAATATTATATAATTATATATATATATATATATATATATATATATATATATATATATATATATATATATATATATATATAAAAATAATTATATATATATATATATATAATTATTTATATATATATATATATATATATATATATATATATATATATATATATATATGTTAAAACATTAGTTTTAGTAACATTAGTATAACATTAGTATAATTAGTAACATTAGTATAATGTTAAAACATTAGTTTTGCATTAAATAAAATAACAAGAAGCCTTTTTCAGTTTGCAATTTTTTCCCATTTTTTTAATGAATTGAAAATTTAAAAGGGCAGCACTTTTTCCACAGACTTTTTTGAAATACGTATTTAAAGGCATTTTCCCATATCAAACATAAAGACTGGCATGACACAATGTTTATATTCCCAAGAGTCTTGTTTCCAAGATTCCAGTGGCCAAAAGTCAGTCATGCTGAAATGTTCATACACGAACAGTTGCGCAGACGCCGCTGAACACTTGTTTGCCTTTGTCTGTTATCTCTCTGTCTACAACTATCCATTCACATTGTCTCAGGGGTTCGCTACTCTGAAAAAAACCAGAATTAATCAAGCTTAAATAGGCAAAACATTATTTATATTCAAAACAATGGACTGAATGAACTACTAATGCTAGACAATGATATCAGCACCTAAATATTGCTGTTTAATCAAACACAATGTGAAACAGGATCCCAACCAAAGCACAAGTATGCAGTTTCGTTTGGATCCTGTGCATCTGTTTTGAGTCTGAAATAGGCTTCTCTTCACACCACAAAGGTTTTAGGGTGGGACAGGCGGGGGGTTAGAGGTCAGGGTCTAGGTATAGGACAAGACAAGGCCCTGCACAGAAAAAAATAGATCCTAGGTGCATCTGCTCAAAAAGCTTAACGTCACACGAGGAGGGTGTCGACTATAAAACCACCAAGCATCCATGGAAAACATCTCAGTCTTTGCCACCAGCTGCAGTGTTCCTCAGTCATCCTCTCTTCTCTAAACCCTCAGAAGTAGCACCATGTGCGACACCGAAGAGTTTGTGGCAGAGTTCGAGGAGGAGGTGAAGGAGCAGGAAGCTGAGGAAGAGGAGGAAGCTGAGGAAGAGGTTAAAGAAGAGGCTGAGGAGAAAGAAGAAGTTGAGGAAGAACAAGAAGAAGCTGAGGAAGGAGACGAACCTGAAGAGACACATCAAGAAGAAGCAGACGATGAGCATGAAGCTGAAGAAGACACCAAACCCAAACCCAAGATGTTTGTTCCCAACATTATACCACCAAAGCTGCCTGACGGGGAGAAGGTGGACTTTGATGACCTCCACCGGAAGCGTGTGGAGAAGGATTTTAATGAACTGCAAAGCCTGATTAACCTGCACTTCACCACCAGGCAGAAGGAGGAGGATGAGCTGGTAGCGTTGAAGAACCGAATTGAACGTCGTCGGACCGACCGTGCTGATCAGCAACGGATCAGAACTGAGCGAGACCGTGAAAGACAAGCACGCCTCGCTGAAGAACGAGCCCGTCGTGAAGAGGAGGCCGCCAAATTGCGTGCCGAGGAAGATGCCAGGAAAAAGAAGATCCTTTCCAACAAGGGCTACGGCGGCTTCCTGCAGAAGGTGGATCAGAAGAAAGGAAAGAAGCTGACCGAACGTGAGAAGAAGACCAAATGTCTGCTAGAGCGTCGCAAGCCACTGAACATCGATCATCTCAACCAGGAGAAGCTGGGAGAGAAAGCTCTCGACCTGTGGAAGTGGCTCAATCAGCTCCACGCTGAGAAGTTTGAGTTGGGAGAGAAGCTAAAGTCGCAGAAGTATGAGATCAAGGTTTTGCGGAATCGAGTAAGTGACCATCAAAAGGGAACCAAGGTTGCGAAAACCACCAGGAAGTCCTGGAAGTAAATTAATCAGATTAATACACAAAACAGAGCCAAAAAGTCTTGCTTTGAACTTTTCAAGGACAACATTTAACGTTTTCTGATTAATGTTTATTCATTTCTCATTGTGCTGTATGACTACTGTATGTGTCATTGGTTTTTATTGGGAATAATGTTTTGTCGCATGCAAGTCTCAAGCTCATTCTCTAAACATATGAAATGCTTTTATGTCTACAAGATTTACATTATGCAGAAATGCAGTTTATTTTCTAATATTTGAATGTATGACTTTTTTTCTTTCAACCTTTGCTTAATAATTGTATATTCATTTCACATTGTGCTGTATGACTTCTGTATGTGTAATCAATTTTTATTGGGAAAACCTATTGTTACATGCAAGTCATTCTGTAAACATTTTCAAAGCTTTTTTTGTTCACAAGATTTACATTATGCAGTAGAAATGCAGTTTATTTTCTATGATTTGACTGTGTGACTTTTTATTTATTTTATTTATTTATTTTATTTATTTATAAAGTGACAATGTACAACATGACATGTTGTGCCAGAGTTAGCTATAAAGCTAATTTACATCTGTAGTCCCTGGGCAGGAAGTAACAAATTTAACAGTTATAACAAATACAATGTACACTTACAGTACAATAAATACAACACATCGTCAATATAATGAAATCAAATCAATGGCTGCATATTTGATTTTGTTTTAGCCAAATTTTAAGAACAGTTTTAAAATTATTAAAAGTGCTGCTCTCTCTGACATACACTGGTATTTTATTTCCACTTTCTTTTTCTTTCAACCTTTGCTTATTAACACAAGTGCTGACAAATATATTGAATTAAAGCAGTGGTTTCATTTTAGAAATTATGCATTATGTATTGACATCACCAAGACCTCTTTCAAGACTGAAATCCACAAAATGTGTAAAAATAAATGAATCAATAAATAAATAAAAAAACAGAAAGAGAAATAAAAAGGTCTTTATTGTAACAAACTTAAGGCACATGTATATGTGTGTAACAGTGGCAATGTTTTAATAGATACTGGACTTACATGGTGTAAACTTACATAATGTAAAGTGTATATTCGCTTTATATCATAAAATGAGACGTTTATCTGGAAAAAATATTTGCATGCTACTACACAATTCCATGAACAGATATGTAACAAATGTGTAAATGATATCTTTTATCCATAAGACCCAGGCTCATGATTTTTTAACTATTTATAAACTAAAAGAATTTAAGTTTACAGCAGTTAGATATGCAATTATCGATATATAGGTAGGTATGCAATTACACTTACTGCAAAGTGTGTATAAAAAAATAAAATGATTTAGCAGAGTATTAAAAAAAAAATTGTCAAAACATTCGGGCATCTCATGCAAACAAGATATTTACACAGATTAAAAGCAAAACACAAAAAAGGTATTTAGGCTTGACCCGACTATAGGGCTCTGATTGCAAACCAATACGCGTTTCACTTAAGTTGCATATAACTGTATAATAATATTTGATTGTAAAGTAGATTCATAAGAAAATGCAACATCATTTGTGAGCTGACAGTTTAAAAGCACATATATCTACCATATACTGTATATAATTCACGCTAACAGTTCAAGTTTGAGGATTTAAGGACCACATGCTGCAATGATGAAGTGATTATTAGAATTATCAAGCCACTTTGGTTTTAAATTATGACCATTAAGGGAGATCTAGAGATCCCGGTTGTTACTGCTGATCAATTTGGGATATGATGTCCCAATGTAGCGCCCGAATCTGTACACCACAATCTCCAGCAGATACTCATCCACTTTCACCCTAACGTTGGTCATATGTTCCCCCGACAGAAGGAAGATGATGGTATAAAGAGCCACCTCAAACTCCGGGCTGACGCCAATGAAACAGCCTCCCACCGGTTTGACCAGACCATTCCAGCTAAACTGCAGATTTAAGACGTGATCATCCTCATCTGGCTGTGAGATTGGAAATGTAAACATTACAAGTCATGCACACAATGCTATATTAACTGATTAGATGAGTTTTCTTCTTAAATAAATATGCAAGGATTAAATACCGTGTCCTTTTTATCTCTGGCCTTATATCCTTTGTAGTCCACGATATTTTGCTTTTCCAGATTGTAAAACTGGATCCAGTTGTGGAGGCCCATGATCTCTCTACCATGCTTGGTTTCGCCGACAAACACATGCTCAAATCCACAGGAATCCTCACTGCATTTGGAGACAAGAGGCAGATAAATATAAACAGGTATGAGAAATAAGCATAAATGCTCAGCATATGAATGACACTTATTGTATGGAATCATATTGTATCTTTTATTTAATGCCATGTCAGCTTCATTGTGATCTACATGGAAAAAAAAAGCTATTTAGAATAATATAAATATAATAAATACATCAACATTGAAACAGACAGACAAACACAAGCTGTATTGCGTTCATATGAATGACACAAATTAGCACATTGAAACAATTGCAAGGTATTTTTAAGGGACAGTTCACACAAAAAAACAACGTTTGCTGTTAGGTTACTCACTGTTAAAAATCTTGCGTAAATATAATATATTGATTTGTTCATAGAATGCAAGTTAATTGCATGAGAGCAAAATCCTGGGCTTAGATTGGGTACCGTGGTATGGGCTAAGAAAAAAACACACAGGATGAGCAATTGAAAAGCAACATATCTGTTTTTTCAGATTTTACTTCGATTACACACAAAAGGTATTCTTCTATATCTTCTAATTTGGATCCTTTCGCTTAATTTTCTGTAGATAAATGTGGAAATTAAAATTTGCATGCAATTAATTGCTAAAGGACTTTGAGAGCCAAAAAGCATATTTAAAGATATACACAATTAATACCCATGATTTCTGATGATACATTGGGGTCCTATGAAGCCAAACAATCGGTCTACGCAAAGAAACTGAACATTATTACCTTTAATCCATTGCCTTAGCAAATAACATTTTTATTATTTTATTAATTATATTATTGTTATATTGTATTCTAGGCAATAATGTTGTAAGCAGAGTTCAGTTTCTTGCACATCTTGATCATTCTTCTTCATAAGAACTTAGTGTATAATCATGAGCAGAAGGTGTTCATTTTATTTAGTATGAATGTGTTTGTTTTGGACTCTGAAAACGTCATTAGTTGTTGTCTTGCATTTAATGAAAACCAAAGAACAACTATTTTAGGATAAAATACTTATTTAATGCAATTAAAGAAAAAGAAAAGTCATCTTTATGAACCTGTGGATCTCAGTTGAGAACATTAATAGCAAATAAAAATTTTTGGCTAAACAATCCCTTTTACATACCAACATAAACAAAATAATTTTATAACTTACGCTCCACTTTTGTCTCTGCGATAGAGCTTGAACCAGATGTCATAGAGCTGCCTCTTAAACTGAGCCATATCCGATTGGGCGCGACCTTTGCTTACTAAATACCTGTGGGCACACTGCATAAACAAAGCCTGTCAGATCAAGGCTGACAAATTATAATCTATCTCTTCAGCCATATGGTAATGTTTGCACAACATTTTTTGTAAGTATTTGCACAATGATGTATGCAATGTCTTTGTATATTGTTGCTAAATCAGTCTCCTCCTTAAACCAACACTACTGTATTAAGGCTCACTTGTCTCACACACCCATATACATCTACCATCATCTACATTTAATCAATATTAGTGCATTTCAATCTGTATTTCACCTTTTAATAAATAAGTAAATAAGAATAATATACATTTAAGTACAGCTAGACCAAGCAGTGCACTACAAATAATATATTGTATACATAGTATAAAAATAATAACAAATCTAATAATTAATGTTGTATATGGATTAAAGACAATATGTGGAGTGTTGGGTTACTTAAAGTAGTTATTGACATCACTAAAATGGTATTTAAAGTAATTTTCTAATTTCTTTGCCTGAAAAATATAATTGAAAGCAATGAAACTCATTTAACTTGTGCAGTCAGTCTGAAAAATGTAACCTTCTTTAGTTAAAATATTATTATTCTGCATAATATATTTGTATAACAATTACTCTGTCTTTCTGATTCTGAATTTTCTCAGAGAGAAATGTTGGATTTATTGACAGAATTTAATGCAAGTTTATTGTAAATAACTGTAACATATTACCTAAAGATAATTGCAGATCATTAATTTGATTACACTAAGTCTTTACTTTGTAACTAATTACACCAAACACTAGACATATTATTTTAGTGTCGGCATCAAGTAAAATTTACAAAGGCGATTCTAATCACATACTAAATGAAAGCAATATATCTACTTTAATTTTTTTCATTATTTACACCATTATTTTTCCTTTATTTATTTACCTTCCTTATTTTTAGTCAGAAAATATCTGTCTATCAAGTAACACTAAATGATAGACAACATGTTTCAAATTCTTTAAGTTGCTAAATTTCAACATGTTCAAACATGATGATAACAAACAGCCAAGAAAAAAACCTAGAAAGGCAGTTTGGCAAGTTTGACACCAATGCTGCAGGTTGTTTATATTTAGCCTGTGGGTGGATGCAAACTTTGTGCTACTTTAGTAAAACAAATGCACTGGTTTTAGTTTGAAAACCTGGCAACCCTAAAAAGCGCAAGCAAAATTGGATAAGGTACCTTCATGACCTCGGTCTTCAGAACAGCATCCAGAAAAAGGCTGTTCTCCTGAAGCTCCTCTTTTGTCACCTGCTCAGCGACTCCGGTTGACGTCTCATAATTATCCAGCAGAGTGATAAAGTCTGAAAAGACAGCATCGATCAAATAACGTTTTAAACACGTTTGTCATAAACTACACTTGATATGGGAATCTAATTCAATTACGGATGCAAATTAAAACATTCACTTAAATGCGTATTAATATAGAATGATCGATGGCTTCTTACAGGCGTAGGTATCAATGCTTTTGAGCTTGTTTTCATTGACATGAGAAAAGAGAGGAGCTCTAGCGCAATCCCTGGCACTATTGCTGCCCTCAGACACAAAGCCAGCCTTGCCCTGTGAAAACAAATGCACTGTATATGACCGATTCATAATAAATATTTTTAATCCGCTGCAATCACATGCTTGCTTATATTTATGTGTAATGATTGTCATAAACATACCTGTAGGTCGATTTTATAGTCTCGTCCAGGTTTCATTCGGTTCACGTCCAGCTTCCACAGTTCATTCAGCAGATTTGAGAGCTCCTGATTGGTGCATTGACTGCAATAGAAAAAGCTTGACATTAAGGCCCAATCCGAATTCTACCCCTTAGCCCACATGTGTCAAACTCAGTTCCAAAAGGGCCACAGCTCTGCACAGTTTAATTCCAACCCTAATTAAACACACTGGATCAAACTACTTGAGTCATTCAGGCTTGTTTGAAACCTACAGGTAAGTGTGTTGGAGCAGGGTTGGAACTAAACTGTGCAGGGCTTTGGCCCTCCAGGAATTGAGTTTGACACCCCTGCCTTAGCCCTTTCCCCTACCCCTCGTTTTGCGCGTTCGCGTCAAGGGGTAGGGATGTCCCAATTCTTTTTAGCTTGAAGGCATAGGGCTAACGGGAAGGGGTGAATACACCTTCAAACAAAGATTTAAATCCCACACTTAAATGTCTGGAATTAGACATACATACAATGTATGGCTGTATTTTTTATTGATATTTTCAGTGTAACTTGAGAAGTATCACTGTAAACGTATTGATCATAGACACATGATGTTGCATTTGTAAAAAGTGAATTTTTTGTGTTGGTTTCATACATGCAAACTACTACTACTACTTCTAATACCAATGCTAATGTAATCATAGTAATAATACAGTCACACGCAAAGTATCAATAATAATGATTTATTAAGATGCAACCATTTTTAAAACATTATTATTATTATTATTATTAGTAGTAGTAGTAGTAGTAATAGTATTAAATATAAAAATATGCTCCATGACATACCTGAAGATACCCACAAGCATGTAATCCAGTGTCATGACAGTAATGACAGACAGATCATATAATTTCTTAATTAAAGTGGTGCCCTAAAATACTAATGAATTGTCACTTTAAATCTTTTTACTTCACTGTCCTTTAAAGCTGTACATTTGTAGTTTTGTACATTTGTCAAGACGTTTTATGTCATTTAAAACCAGTGTTGTTTAAAAAGTAATACATTACAATTTTACGTCAACCAATCTCTTTAAAAAAAAAGTAAAAAACGAAAATTACAATAAAATAACATAGCACATTTATATTCATATTGCGTCCTTAAAAAGTAACTAACACATTTAGTTATGTTTTTTAAAGTGACTTCAGATTGTAATATATAACTTTTTCCCCCAACACTGTTTAAGACATTATAAAAATAGTATTTTTATTATTGTCTGCATAAGTAGGCCATATCTTGTACATAAATATAATAGATATGCAAAATGAAGAGTAAGAAATGTTACTCGAACATTGAAGTAAACATTACATTTTTGCAATTAAATTGAGCACAGATGCCAAAACAGGAAATTCTAAACAACACCGGAAACGTGTTAAATTCAGTCAAAACACGGTGATGTTTATTCGTGTTTAAATCTACATCGACGAACAAACAATAAATCTGAAGGGTAAGGCAAATGTAAAATGTATAAATTACGCATAAATCATTACAATGCGAGTTTTTCCGACTGGTGTATGACGTCACAAAAAGTTGCCAGGTGCTTTTCCTTTCACACACACATTAACGCATGTAACGGAGGAACAAAAGCGTGAAGATTTTAGCACGTTGTTCAATCAGGTAATAAAATGTTGTTTTAAATCTCGTTATTAGCCAAACCTTGTAAGCTGTTTCTGGAGAATTTGAATAAAACCGAATGTACAATGTGGCGTCGCCTTCACTTCAAACAGTTCACTTGCACAACAACAACTAAAACAAACAGGCCTGTGTAAAAACACACATTCACAACATCGTAGACATGCAAACAACATTTAAACATTATAAAGAGCAGAAGCGTTGTAAAGTTAGTCGAGTGAGCAGAAGCTGAATTTGGTGTTTATGTAAATAGATCAGTAAGTTTTATTCATTGCGCACCAGATGGTAAAGTTAAGCTAATTGTGCATGAAAAACAGAAACTTTCACCATAAATAAAACCGATCACATTAACAGTTTAGTAAAGGAAATATATACTATAGTCATAAGGATTTTGTAAAACATAATAAAGTAACATTAATAATCATCAACAGATAAACTTAAAATAAAATGGTAATCTAAAATAAGCGCAAAACGGAAAGACCGTTAAACATCAAATGGATTTATTTTTCTCACCCTTTGGCCATATTTGCAGGTTAATCCACTTCTCTAATTCAAAGAAACACGTTTAGTCATGCGATGATGACAAGTTGTGGTTTTGTTGGGTGTGTCAAAGAGCATGTGTGTGTTTACGCGATGATGAACTATTTGACGGATTGGCCAATCTGGCCAATGAGAGTGGCGAACTGGAACGCTTCTCAATCTGGATTGGTTGCTTTTTCTTAATAGGTGGGACATACGTTACCAATACATTAAAACAATGGTAGCATTGTGCTATTAACAGTACTACTGTGAATAAAAACGTTACTTATATATAATCGAAAACATTTTTGCATACATTTCTAGAACAAAATATAAACTTTAAATAAAGGCAAGTGCAAAATTCTTGTTATTTATTTATTTTTCTGACACAGAGGAAGGTTTTTACTGAGTGAATTTTGTACATCTTGTTATTCTATCTATCTATCTATCTATCTATCTATCTATCTATCTATCTATCTATCTATCTATCTATCTATCTATCTATCTATCTATCTATCTATCTATCTATCTATCTATCTATCTATCTATCTATATTATTATTATTATTATTATTATATTAAAATGCTGCAAAGGGGCCAAATTATTTTTTTCCTCAAGTTTTGTAGAATTGTAAAACTTTAATTTGATCAGTTACATTATGTATAAATCCATCCCCCTGTCAAAGCCTTGAGAATATAGACAAAACTAAGGTTTGGGCTATGTAAATGCTGATGATATGGAGATTTATGGCTAAGCACAATAATAAACAACAACTTAAAATCTCAAAACTCACATGGACTGACTGTCTGAAAAAAAAATTCTGTTAGCTTTCTTATTAAGAGCATTTCATAAACATCATCCATCCCTTATTCTGTGCTTTTTCACATGTCCTACGTAAGGGCACCTGTCTGCTCATTTCCATAGGTGCTCAAAAGCATTTTGCAAACACTCATTAATTTTGATGTTCTTTCCTTTTTTCCAGCAGAAATTGTGTGTGAGGCTCCTCCAGACACTTCATATTCAGTGATAATAAAGGTAAGTCTGCATTCCCATCTATTGAGAGTTTTTGTGGTTTTAAAATTCATTTGTTACCCTGCAGAATTATTCAAGTGAACTGCAAAAGGGGAAATAATAGTAGGGTCATGATTTCAGGTTAATCTGCAGGGATTATCAACTTAAAGTGAGATGTATTTCTATTTGTAGTATAGCATATTTCTAGTTTTTAATTAATTTTCATCCACAAAATGTTTAATTTATTTATTAATTTTATGCCAAGTAGCATATATGCCAACTCATGCAAATAAAACATACTCGGAAACAAAGACCAGAAGACTCTTGCAACTTCAAGCAGGATTTTTTGTTAAGAGCTAAAGAAGATTTAGGGGTACTCTGCTTACAGTAACACTCCATTTAGTTTATTTTCCTTTTTTACTTTTTAGCACATAATCTAAATGGTTTAACAGCAACACTTGTATCTATTTTATTGATATATTTATTTTTCTATCAAGAGTTTCGCAGCTGTGTACAGTGGCCAATATACATTTAAAATTGTAGTTATATTATAACTATAGTGTAATTTTCTTGACATTATAAGCATGGATATTTGATAAGTTAATAAGTTGATATTTGGTTTCTGTCTTGCCTTTTTTGTCTCCATTATATGTAAAATGAGCCAGGTCATAGTTTTACTGCTGCTCCTGTCACTTTTGATGTTGATTAAATCAGGATGGGTGAAACTTTAGAGTCTGGACAAGACCTGTTTATCTTCTTACTTCATTTGCATCCTTTGTTAAAGTTGTCTTGCCGATGCTGTTCCAAAACTCCGCTTTTGTTTAGAAATAGGTTCATTTTACAAGTCACCTACACTGTAAAACTAAACTCTAAATTAGCATTGCATCAACTTTTAATCTTGAAAAGTAGGAAAAGGTGAATTTTATTAATATTTTTAATAGTTTAAAGTGCCATATTGTCTAGGTTGGGGTTGTATAATACTGTACTTTGTAATAAGCTGCCAGCACATTTTTCTGTTTATTTACAAATCTTTTTTCATTATACATTATTTCTTATACATGATATTATTTAAAACTCCTAAATTCTGTTTTTGTAAAGCTGTAAATAAACGTGAAACAGTTTGTAAATCACAAAATACAGAAACTTTTAGTTAACAGATTTTTTGTACATAAAGTTAAATATAGGAGTTTTACCTTTTTTTGTATCCATTCAGCCGATCTCTGGGAACACTTTTAGCTTAGCTTAGCATAGATAATTGAATCGGATTAGACCATTAGCATTGTAAACACATTTCTAACTAGTATATATTTATTTCATTTCAGTTTTTGTAATTATAGTTTATCTATCAACAGAACATGTTCAGTGTCGACTTGAGCAGTTTAATGTCTGCAGAGCTTATATTAACTCTTGTGCAAACCTCTTAGTAATAAAAATAAAATATATGTTTGAACAGACACTGAATCCAAAATGGCTCTAATGGAGGTGAAACAAATAAAATAAAAATGAGGAAGATTAAGACAAAATTCTTCATGGGCTGCAGGACATCATAAAATCCAACATTGCAATTTTTTGTAATTCTGCGATATATTTTGCAGTATGAATACAAATTCACCTGATTACTTGTATGTATCATTTCAAAGTGCATAAATTATCATAAAATACTGCAAATATAGATAAATACAATAAAGAAAAAGATGCAAATTAAATACACACTGTTTTATTTTTTTCCAAGGAGGTTATCAGTATTCAGGTACAGAAATTGAATAATGAAAAGCAAAATAATACTGCTTAACCCTAAAATCTCATTTAAGTATTTAAAATTATATTATTAAAGATATTTTATTATTTTAATATTAATGATAAAGATTATATATTTAAAATTTTTCATTAAAGTTCCAAACAGTGCAATTTCAACGTTGCATATATTTTGAGATGTGACTATTGCAAATGATCACATTGCGATATCAATGCTGAATGATATATTGTGCAGCCCTATTGTGTATGTAGTCAAAAATGCCTAGTTTATCTTTTTTTGAGCAGATGTTTTATACATGATTTTGCACCACAAAATTTGTACTATAAATTCTGAAAACGATTAATTATTTTTGCCTATTATTATTTAATTTGAGTATTTTTTGTTAATTTCAGTTAGTATCATTATTGTGACTTTTTTATGTAACAAAAATGTTTTGTCTCTTTTACTAAAATAAACTTACTTTCATGAACCTTTAACTTAAAGGGATAGTTCAACAAGTGGAGGATGAGTAAATGATTACACAATTTTCATATTTGGGTGAATTAAATCGTGCTCAATTTGTATTTACCATGAAAAGTACCATGAAATGTGTCTGTTTCAAAAAGTATTGAATTACTAATCCAACATTGTTGTAGACCAAGATTTTGGTCTTGTTTAACTGAATGGGATTGAGTGTAGAAATGATAGTCTAGTGGTAAAATGCCTTGATGTGCAATGTGGAGTTGTTTCAGGAGACCTGGGATCTAGTCCCATTCTGGGCACATTTAGACTTTATGTCTTCACACTCTAAAATATTTAAATATTGTCAAACTTCTAAAGATATATTCCATAGCTTCATTTTATTGTTTTGTCTTTCAGGAAGGACTTTAGTACACAGCTTTTTATTTAGCTTTTTTTGTTCCTTAATATACCTTTTTGTAGGTTGTATCATTGCCAATTACCTCTTGAGGTAGCTGGCATCACCTTAAAGATCCGAGGAATTTCTTGTGTGCTTGTGTAGCTCAATCGGTAAAGCATGTGGTCTAGTGATGCAACTGGAGTGGGTTTGATTCTCGCTAAAGTTTTATTTATTTTTTTAGCAGATGCTTTTATTTAAAGCTTAAAACATCTTAAACATCATTAAAAAGTGGGCAAGCACTAGTGGACTTAGTATGAACCTGTATTTTAAGTTTGAAAAATGATTTTTTTTTAGTGACCTCTGGAAGCTTATTTACACCAATAACTGTATTAAATTAAATGAGTACCTCAATACTAATCTCCTTATAAGCACAACTGATTAGATAAGGTCATAAATTGTGGTGTTTTTTAATTTACATGCATAATGTCTGTTTATTTCTGTTTCTCTCTACAGAATGAAGCATGTGTTCAGATCATGCAGTCAACAGACGAAGAGCTCTGGAACGTTTGGATTGATCTTCATTGCAGTGATGGACATCAGCTGCGGACAGGTAAGACCTCTCGCTCGTTTTTGTGTTATGTGCTATCGGTTACCATCACTTCCTTTCTGGAGAGGTCACCTCTCTAGAAAGGAAGTGATGGTAACCGAAACGGGGAGAGAAGGGACGGGGGTCTGGATTTTTATAGAGCTAATTTTTTTTTTAGTAAAAAGTAGCATAACCCCTGCTGTACATGGCCCCGAAGGTCAGGGGAGGAACGTTTCATCCTCCCCCTTCATTCACGCCGACACTCACACATATCGCAGTGATCTGGCTGGGATTGAACCAGCGACCTCTTAACCCTTGAGGCAATGCTCAACCACTGAGCCACAGTCACATACCATATGGTGTGCTGGAACTTATATTTGACCTTTCATCTGCTCCGTAAAGTAGTTAAGTTCAAATGGATTCGAACCCTGGTCTCACTGATGAAAGCCCAATGCTTTACCAAGTGAGACACTGAGTCTGTTTTATGCTGTTGTTGGTTGCTTTGTCTCATGTTGTGTATATTTCTGCTAATGCTGCTAAGGAAAACTACCGACTGTGGTATTCAATCCTAAAACATTCTGATCTCAAGGTAAACGATTTTCTTCTACGCTATTGAGCTAGTGACATTCTGAGTTGTGTTTTTGTGTCTTGTATGTTTTCATTGTTAACATGCTATATTATCGGTAAGGAAGACCAGCAACTCTGGGATTCGATCACAAAAGTTTCGGATTAAAAGACAAATGATCAAGTTCTACGCCACTGGGCTGGAGACACTTTGTGTGGTGTTTTTGCGCTGTGTATGTTTTCATTGTTAACATGTTATATTATTGGTAAGGAAACCTGCGACTGGGATTCGATCACAAAAGTTTCTGATTTAAAGACAAACAATCATCTTTTGCACCACAGAGCTAGCGACATGTCGAGTTGTGTTTTTGCATTTTGTGTTTTAACATGTTATGTTACAGGTAAGGAAAACCTGCGACTGTGGGATTTGATCCCAAAACATGATTCCCTTCAAAGAACTTTCTGATTAAAAGGCAAATTTATAACTTCCATGCCACTGAGCTAGCGCTGCTTCTCAGGTGTGTTTTTGCATCTTGTATGTTTTCATTGTTAACATGTTATTGGAAAGAAAACCTGCCCTTGTGGTATTCAATCCTATAACTTCATCATTCACAGGTAAATGATTAAGTTCTACGCCACTGAGCTAGAGTGAGTTTAGAGCGTGTTTTTGTGCTTTGTATGTTTTCATTGTCAACGTTATGTTGTAGGTAATGAAAAACTGCAACTTTGGGATTCGACCCCTGAAGTCAAATGTTTTCAGAGAACTTTCTGATTCAAAGGCAAGAGACTAACGTCTTTGCCACTGAACTGGCGACGCAGAGAATTATGTTTTTGCATCTTGTATGTTTTCATTGCTAACATGTTATAGGAAAGAAAACTTG
The DNA here is from genome assembly GCF_052040795.2 of Danio rerio. Classification (NCBI taxonomy): domain Eukaryota; kingdom Metazoa; phylum Chordata; class Actinopteri; order Cypriniformes; family Danionidae; genus Danio; species Danio rerio. The sequence continues at coordinate 12,591,529 of NC_141024.2, forward strand.
CCATGGAGGGATTCGATCCCATAACTTTTTGATTCATAGGCTAACAAATATACTTTGTGTTACTGTGCCAGTGCTGCTTTATTATGTTTTTGTGTGTAGTATATTTACATTTTCAACACAGGTGAAGAAAATCTAAACATTAGACTGAAAGAATCTAAAAGATTACATGAAGGGTCACAATCTTAGTGGCGTAAAATGATATTTGTTTGCCTTTGAATCAAAGTTTTGGGTTCTAATCCCACAGCCACATTTTATTTGTTCATTTATTTTCCGATACTTACATAGTATTGAGAGTGCTGACCACCTACAATCCCTGTCAGTACCAGGATTTGAACTTGTGATGTTTTGTGTCTTGGCGTCTTGTATATTTTCATTTTTAACATGTGACAGGAAAACTCACAATTGTGGGATTTGATCATAAAGCAACATTTTAAGGTGTGTTTTTTGATTGAAAGGCAAATGATCATTACATGCACCACTGAACTTACGACACTTCATAACAAGTGTCAGATTGTTGTATATGTTTCATTCCATAAGCCGCTGAGTTTGGAATGCTTCGTGATTTTTCAGTCTTGTTTGCATATATAAATTGTTTTTCGGTATACGGAAAACATGGATGTACACCCAAAACTTTCTGAGCTGAAGGCAAATGATTACCTGTGAAACTACAATGCTTGTGCATGTCATTTTGTTTTATGGTTTTGTATATTTGTATTGTTATGGGTAAGATTCAAACTTAAAGCCTCCAGATTTGAAAGCAAATGTTTTTTTCCCTCTGTACCACTGAGCTTGCGATGGTTATCTTCAAGAATTGTCAAGAACAATCATGAGGGTCATTAAGATATTTATTCATTCTTTACATTTCAAATGCAAACTTGTAAACAACAAAATCTGTTAATGCAAATCAGTTTACCAGAATTAGAAACACATCAACCAAGTTCATCAAACCTGTGCTGTAGAGCTTCATCAGCTGCTTCAGGTGTTTTCAATCAGGTTTTTAGTTTTTAACTAATTAAAAATAACAGGTACAGCACCCTCCTGCGGACAATACCACAAGAGGGAAGAGCTCCCTCTTGTGGACAAAAAGTGAATGTGAAAACAGCAGCTCCCTCCGGTGGACAATAAGTAAATGTGAAAACAGCTGCTCCATCTTATGGACAACAAGTAAATGTTAAAACAGCAGCTCCCTCTTGTGGACAATAAGTGAATGTAAAAACAGCAGCTCCCTCTTGTGGACAACAAGTAAATGTTAAAACAGCAGCTCCCTCTTGTGGACAATAAGTGAATGTAAAAACAGCAACTCCCTCTTGTGGACAACAAGTAAATGTTAAAACAGCAGCTCCCTCTTGTGGACACCAAGTAAATGTTAAAACAGCAGCTCCCTCTTGTGGACATTAAGTGAATGTAAAAACAGCAGCTCCCTCTTGTGGACAACAAGTAAATGTTAAAACAGCAGCTCCCTCTTGTGGACAATAAGTGAATGTTAAAACAGCAGCTCCCTCTTGTGGACAATAAGTGAATGTTAAAACAGCAGCTCCCTCTTGTGGACATTAAGTGAATGTTAAAACAGCAGCGCCCTCTTGTGGACAATAAGTGAATGTTAAAACAGCAGCTCCCTCTTGTGGACAATAAGTGAATGTTAAAACAGCAGCTCCCTCTTGTGGACATTAAGTGAATGTTAAAACAGCAGCTCCCTCTTGTGGACAATAAGTGAATGTGACTACAGCAGCTCCCTCCTGTGGACATTAAGTGAATGTGAATACAGCAGCTCCCTCTTGTGGACGATAACTTAATGTTAAAACAGCAGCTCCCTCTTGTGGATAATAAGTGAATGTGAAAACAGCAGTTGTGTCTGATCCTGAACATGTTGAGACACTGTCCACGTTCATCTTGCAGTAGAGCTCCTTTAGCTGCTTCAAGAGATTTCAACCAGGTTTTAAATTAAAAATTAAATTATTGAAATAACAGGCACAGCATCATCTTGTGGACAATAATACAAGAAGAAGGTAATAGTTCCCTCTTGTGGACAATAAGTGAATGTGAAAACAGCAGTTGTGTCTGATCCTGCTGTTTTCACATTCACTTATTGTCCACAAGAGGAAGCTGTTCAACTGATTTTGCATTAATTACTAGTTAAAAATAACTTTAGTTGTACTAAATTTAAACAACTAATATGTGACAAAACAACACAATTATAGATTAAATTTGTTGACTTTTTTGATGCTTCTTTTAATAGCCAGGGGGCCACAATGTGCTAGGGCAGTGGTTCTCAAACTGTGGTAGATGTACCACTAGTGTTACGCAGGTCACTTCTAGTGGTACGTGGAGGAATCCATGAGTAAATGAAAGAAAAAAATCAATACAATTTTAATAATTTGATGTGTGTGATAACACCAATGTGGTCAGCACTGTTTGTTCTCTAAAGCCTACGATCAAAGCACTGTGCTTAGAATGTTTACTTTAGTGCAATCAATCCAATTGGTGCAGAACTAAAGAAAGAGGTGCATGGTTCCTGCAGAGCAGATACACGCTAGATCAGTGGTCCACAACCCTCGGGCCACAGACCAGCACCGGTCTGTAGATCAATTGGTACTGGGCAGCAAAAAAAAAAAAAAATTATTATTTCTGTTCACTTCTTATCTGAGTCTGAATGATCATTTATTTTGAAATGGTTAAATGGTTTAAGATACCTTACCTTGTTATGTTTTACAGTATAGAAATATAAAGTCTTCTTTTTGCTCAGACAGTAGTAGGGGATGGCACAACTGATTAGCGTACTTTAAATGCATTTATGTTTTGTATAAAAGTCTTTAACCATTAAATAAACCATTAACTCACTCTGGATTAAGTTCACAGTACTTATTAGGGTTACTTTTTTTTAACTCAAATGGTTTGTTGCCATCGGTTTCCTCAAACAGTTTGAGTCACCTTAACATTTTGGGTTTTACAGTGAAACAAAACACAATTTTAACAGAACACTCAAGCTTTATTTAAGATAAATCTGTTTGCCTCATTTACACACTGCTGACCTCAATATTAAAAAAACTTGTAACATTTCTAAGCTGCTAATAATGATATAATCTGGGTTTGATTAGAGATATTGCTATAAAATCACATGAACATACTGTATTCACCAAACAGCAAAAACACAAGACCAGCACTACATACTGATGAAAATACTGATTTATCTCCACATTGTAAAACCATTTAATTTATCCATGCTAAGAATACATTTTACAATGAAAATCAGAGCAGCCTAAATACTTTATAGTGCACAAAGAAAAACTGTTCAAGATGTTATTTTACCATTACTTGTCTAAATTTCTCTGTAACACATCACATAATTGGCCAAACCCATGCAATTAGGGACTCTTTTCTCTCCATTCTCCACCCTCAATCCATTCAATCTAAACACATCTTACTGCAAAAAATAAAAAAAATCTTAACCATTCCATTTCCTGTTTACCAATCTTCCTCTTCCAGCGACATTGCCTTTCATATTTATTGCAGACTAATATTTATACTACTGTAAACATTTATTGAAGACTAGTAGATTATAGGTAAACTATCCCATTGTTTTTATTGTGGTTACAGCTGGTTGGTGTGTCTACAGTTTTGCACTAGTGTGTGTGCACACCTGATGGCTGTTTAATCAATTGGTTAATGTGTGCGCTCATTCGGAAGCCTTTGCTTTGAGATTGCAAGGAAATTACATTATGATACATTTCTGTGTCAAAAGCATCCAAGTGTGTTTAGAGTTTTTAAAATCACTGTGTGTAATGTTTTGCAAAAACTGTGAAGCTGACAATGTGCTTACAGTTGTGCAAATCTAGCCTAGTGTTTTGCTAATTGTGGAAAAGTTAAATTTTAGTAAGCAATCATTAAAAACTTTAAATTAAAAATGAAAGTTTTTCACTAATTAAAATAACAAGCACAGCAGCCTATTGTGGACAATACCACAAGAGGGAGACAGTATTACAAATATTCTCCATCCTCTAATGCAAATTATTATAAAGTCATTTGTCTGGCAGGCAGACAAAAGTATGGTTAGGGACGAAAACAAAACAAAAAATTCAATGGTATACTCTGGACTTTTTGTTTTGAAGTGTCAGTATATGATAGTTAATATGTCATTTTAATATCTTGTTTAATTTATAAGGCTTTGTAACATTTCATACAACAAATTTAGAAAATCAAAGCAATCAATTATTAAATTAAGCAATTAAATATTTTCATCACTCAATTTTAACTGCAACTTTATTCTATTTACAAGCTTTTTGCACTATGTGTGGCTTTATACTGTATGTTTTGCACTATATACTGTTTTGCATGTACACAACTCTGGTTTGCATTTCTTGCCATGTGCCCTTAAATGTAATTGTGTTGTTTACAATTTATTCTTATTTATCTTTTAGATTGTGTGTAATTGTATTTTCTTTTTAAAATTATACTATTTGTATTTATATGATCTGTTATGCATCTAGGGTCTGAGAGTACACAATTTTGATTCTCTACATATCCTGTACATGTGGTTAAATTGACAATAAAGCTGACTTTGACCAAACTGAAAATCGGTTTTGCTGGATTTAATATATGTTGGGTATATGCTTGAGCAAAATGTTATTGTTATTTGTTCAAAGTTTGTTAACTTTTCTTTTAATGATAAAATATTGTCTGTTTTGTTGTTTTCTTCAGAAATGGTGAGGATAACAAAATTGTCCATTTGTTGTATTTGAAAAACAGGGTTATTTCACCAATTTTGGATTTATTAACACTTGTTTTCACACAATATTCAGTCAATTAACATTTCCAAAATACTTTTAGTATTAAGTATTTAGTACAATAATTATATATATATATATATATATATATATATATATATATATATATATATATATATATATATAAATAAAATAAACATATGACAAAGAAAACACAGTGAAATTTTTTTTCTTCCAAACTCTAAACATAGGGCAAAAGCTTTACACTATGTTTATACTCTTTTTTTTTTTTTTTTTGAGCGCAACAGCATTGAAAATATTGTTTTTTTTTTCCTTTCAATTTTTTTTCAATCTGACCTGGAGGTGGCAAGTTTGATTCTCCAGCACAGGATCAGATGTCCATCCTGGATGCAGCAGAGGCTTCAGGATCTTCTCAGACTGAAAAGGTAAATCTGGCATGCTAGTGTCTCCAAGAGACAATATAATGTGTGATGTCAACAAGAACATGAGGCAAGTCCTGAAGATCATACTGCTTACTGTGGAGCATTCTTTTATATTTTCCTTTTTATCCAACTAATTGTGTTGGTGTAATTATGGGAGAAAACTGTGGTTCTTTGGCTGTAATCATACCACCTATATCTGTGCTAGCACCTCAACCAACCAAATAACTGTATAATTTCTAGAAGAGAGAGAGAGAGAGAGAGTGCGTGTATAAAAAGTTTAATTGCAAAAACAAACAACCACTGTTTTCAGAGTTTCTCAGACATTTTTGTAAGAGGTTGTACTCTACAATACTCAAATGTAAGAAACAATTTTTGAAAATTACAAAAAAAAAATCTCCATGAATTTTATGCAATTGTACTTAGACGCACAAAAACAAACATGATATCTGATAAAAAAAAACGAAAAGCCGGGTTATGTTTTTGCAAAAAAAATTAAAAATCCAGTCATTTGTATGCATAAAGCTTATTCAATTTTATTATTGAAACTGTTCCTTCTGGACAAAAAACTAGTGCTAATGTTTTGACTGAATGACTGGATTTAGAATCAAGTTCTGATTCTAAACTGATCAAGTTTTGATATTGTAAAAAAAATAAATAAATAAAAAATAAAATTGTAATGTAGACTATCAAAATATGGTTTTGGACAGAAAATGTACTGTGTAATGTAGTTGTGTTGCTGTGTTCAGAGTTTAGAAAACCTACTTACAGTGTTGGTAAATGCTTGTTAGCAATTGAGAAAAACTGAGAATAAATGCCATTAGTACTCTTACTCAAACACAGAACTATAAAAAAAGTAATTCAGAGAAACTGAGAAGCATTGGTTCTTGCATATTTGATTGTCCATTTACCACTTTTAATGTGCATGAGGTGGAAGAAAAAAAAAAGCAAAAAATGTACCTAGTACTTCAGTTTGAATAAAACTGTATCGAGTAAAAAGCTTTTTTTTCTTCAGAAATGAACTCAAGTAAAAGTTGTTAGCTTGAACTATTACGGAGTATAAATCCTCTGTTATAATAATCAGGTAAAATTTTAAATTATATGAATCAAATTGCATAAAATTTAAATATTAATTGTAATATATTTAATTTAAATTTATTATCTTTTTATAATACAACTTTTCACTGTACAAATGAAATATTTTAGAATGTGGTCCCTCACTTGAGGATAATATTCGGGGTCTGTGGCATATCATTTGAGTGATCAATACCTCTGAACAGCTGGTTTAAGGTTAACGTTTATTAAAATAAGCCCCCTTAGTGTAAAGCTCTTTGAGAGTCCAGAAAAGCGCTAATAAATGTAAGGAATTATTATTATTATTATAAAACACATTGTTTGTCTTGTAGGTCTGAAGAAGATGGGGGCTGTTCTTTACACCTCACTTAAAGGAGATTGCAGATCCTGAAGACTTTTCTTTTGTGAACTGCAGGCTTTACATGGTCATGTGTCAAGAGTATTTAGCAATTTATTTGGTTACTTTTACGAGCACATTTTCTTTAGGCTAGTATTCAAGTTTCTTAAATCCTGTGGCATTAAGGCGTAACTGGCTATTTAAAAAAATTTGCATAAAAAGCATTTTGATGTTCGAGATGTGTCTGCAACTCTTGTGTGGATTCCATTACCCACATATTTGCTGTCAAAAAGTGTGCATGACCCCCAGAAATGATTTCTTGGGAAAAAAAAAGAAAGAATATTGCTTATCTATTATCATACACTCTGAGAAAACTGTAGAAAGCTTGGTCGTGACTTGGTAACTTTTAAAAATATGCATTCATCTAAAAAGTCCATATTGCGATCTTAAAATTAGCCAATAGGCTTACATATTCACTAATAATAAATGTTCATTTTAAAACCCTTGGGGAATACGAACCCTTTGACAGTTTTTTTTACCTTTTGAAAGTAGATTACAAAAGTTTAAACATATATTTTTATTTATTATATATTTTTGCTATTTTAATACAGTATCAATCAAATCAATTTTAATCAAATCAATTAATACAGTATATATTACCTATAGGTTACTATTGTAAAAATCATCAGTTGGTACATACTTTCAGTGTCACCTTTGCTTGAAATGACGATCTAACCAGCTTTCACACCTGTTGCTGCGACGTCAACTGTTGGATGGATTTTGAAGAACGAAACTATCTTGGATCGTATCAAAACCATGTACAAAGAAAAGACCCCCTGGAGACTTAAGAGATTTGGTTTACACCTGCTATTGGGATGTTTTAGTTAATCTGATCACAAATAGACAACACTAAATACAGACGTGAACCAGGTCTAAAACGCATTGAGGTTGAGCACTTTTGACTAGGGCTGCACAATATATCATTCCAGCATCGATATCGCAATGTGCACATCCGCAATAGTCACATCGCAAGACCAGCAATGTCAAAACAGGATTGTACTTTACAAAGAGGCACAGTTAAAAACACACATGATTTGTAAAGTAAAAGTTTAACCATAAAGACACCAAAAGCCAGTTTAGAGCATTCAGGCACAGAAAGTTGGCTAACAAATAATGTTGGTAACTTTAAGAAAGATTAGCTGCATTTATAGAAAATGAAACCAGTACAGTGTTATTTTACAATTAAATATTTTATCCTGTGACTAGTTTATTATAATTTATGCTGCATATAAGCTCCCAAACAAAAATCATCCAAATCATCTAAAATTATTTACATTTTAACTGTATAATATACTCAGTATTGCAATTTGTATCACAGAAAAATAAATATTGCAATGTCAGTTGTTTTTCAATATTGCGCAGCCCTACATGTGACCACTTCAAGAGGATTGTTTTCTTAAGGGATTGCTTTCATTGTATAAATGCTCATGTACTTGAACACATTCAAACAGCCACTAAAGGCTGCCTAAAGCTGAACTGCTTAAAAATAACTATGATGTTAAAGAAAGACACACCAGGGGTCTGTTCTTTGCATGTGGATTACTCGGGTTGCTGGATTTGAACATAGACGATGTGACATGATTCAGGATAGTTTTGTAATTCAAAACTCATCCAGAATTTGTCATAGCAACAGGTCTGTCAACTCAAATTTATTTGGGAGCAGCTTACAATAAACGAGATGGATTAAAACATCAGGTATATTTTCTGACTAAAAGCTGAATTTAATAAACGGAAAAACAGGCTGCTTATGTGCTTGCATATTAATGATATTAATAATTAAAATAATATTTTAAAATAACATCATATTAAAAGTTTTAGCTTGAATATAATTTTGAAAGCCACTATGAGAACAACAATGGATAAGCCTCACCCTAACCAAGAATTTTCATGACAACAAATAAACAGAAAATCAGGCCGCTTATGTGCTTGCATATAATGATATACCATATAAATATATTGTTAAAATAACAATTAAAATGATTTTAGCTTGAATATAATGTTGCATGACTTTAAAAGCCACTAGAGAACAACAATGTATAATGTATTATTGTGTGTGTGTGTGTGTGTGTGTGTGTGTGTGTGTGTGTGACTGTGAAGGGCACTTTTATCCATATTTGACAGCTTGATAATAGTTTTACAAACTTTACATTTAGCTTTTCTGCCATTACTTTTTAAAACCCATTCTCTGTAGTGGTGTTTTTAACGTCAAAAGCTGTAGAAATGTATATCATCCTGGGATGTTAGCCTTAATAGGTAGTCTGGTGACTGCATTTGTGACTTCCAGTGATTTCCAGTTGACAAGAGTGAAAGGAATAAAATGTAGCTGAAAAAATAGCCCAACTAAAATTTAAAGCAACAATAGTACTAACTGCTGAAATTCTCTCACAATGCTACTATATTAAATTGTGAATAAAGAACAGTTTAAAATTATTTAAATAGAAAAAATATATTTTAAAGTAATAAAGGTACACAAATTTTATTTATTAAAGTATTATATCTATACTCTTATAGTATATTTAATATTCAATAGGGTTTATGCCGAAGTATGCTAAAGGACTGTATGCCATTGCAAAACCGGCACGTTTAAGGTCTGTTTTATTTAAAAATCAGCAATCTTTACTGGCTGAGTGATATCCCATATAAAGTGGGTCTCAGATTGTACAAGAAACAATGCATTAAATTACATTTTTCCCGTTTACCGGACATTTACCGGTAAGGGAAGAAACACTAGCTCTGCATATACCCCATTTAATACAAAATTTTAATATGTACAATCAGGTTACAGCACAATTTAGTGTTTTACAAAAGAAATGGCTACTATTCATATTAATGTTTTTTGTTTTTTTTTCCCCTGAAGAAATAATTATTTAATTTCTGGAAATCAGGCACAAGCAGCATTGACGGCTAATGTTTCTCTTTATCCAGCAAAGAGGATTAAAACTAAAGAATAATTTAAAAAACAATCAGAGTATTAAATGAAACCATCACCTGCTGATTCTGTATCCAAATGCTTCAAGGAGAGACAAACAGACCAATCTGACCTCCAGCATTTCCCTATTATAAATGTTAATAAAAAAGTCATTTTAAAGAAATATTAAATTAGATGGGGAAAAGAAAAGAAAGAAAGAAAGAAAGAAAAGAAAGAAAGAAAGAAAAAGAAAGAAAGAAAGAAAGAAAGAAAAGAAAGAGAAAGAAAGAAAGAAAGAAAACATTTCAGATGCTGGAAGGAATCACACAATAGAACACAAAAAATAAATTTAAATGCCAGTAAAAAAGCCCATTTAATTCAAGTTAATGAACATTTATTTAATTAGTAGTTTTAAGTATCTCAAAATAAAATGATAAAAACTGAATGAATACTGAATTAAACTAGATAAATGAATGTTGTAAATGAAAAATTATGACCTACAAAATTATTTTTTAACAGTATAAATAACCTGAGCGTTAAATTTATCCATTACCTGCTGATTCTGTATCCAGATGCTCCTCAAGAAAAGAAAAATAAACCCATTTGACCTACAGCAATTACTTTTATGACTGTAAATAAAAAAGTCATTAGACAATGTTTTAAAGAGATGTTAAATCAGATAGAGAAAACTGAAAAACAAGAAATGATTTTATTGTTTTGAATCATACGATGACCATTTAATTAAAGTGAATGAAACAATTTAACTGTTAGGTTTGAGTATTTCAAAATAAAAGAATGTTTCTCTTTATACTGCACAATATAAATAAATGCTGTAACTGAAAAATATGACCTATCATTTTATATAATTTAAAAACCAACCAGAGTGTTAAATTTATCCATTACCTGCTGATTCTCCATCTAGATAACAAATGAACCCATCTGAACTTCAGCACCTGCTTTTTATAAATGTAAAAAAAAAAAAATACATTAAACAACATTTATAGTGATTTTACATCAGATGGAGAATACTGAAAGAAAGAAAAGAAAGAAAATTTCAGATGCTAGAATCATTTGATAAAGACTATTTAAAGTGAACAAAACATTTACCTATTAGTTTTATGTATTTTAAATGACGTTTCTCTTAAACCTACACAATATAAACAAATGCTGTAAATGAATAACAAGAGGTGTAATAATATAGAACAATTTAAAAACTAACCTGTGTTCAATTTATCCCTTACCTGCTGATTCTGTATACAGATGCTCCACAAGGTGAAACATCTGACCTCCAGCATCTGCCTTTTCTAAATGTTAATAGAAAATTATGTTAGACAACATTTAAATGACAATTTAATCAATGTTACATCAGATGGAGAAAACTGAAAAACAAAAACATTTCAGATGCTGGAATCACACGATTATAGTGGACAGAATAAATGAATACAGTACATAAATGGCAGGACGCATACATTTTATGAATAATTAAAAAAACTATTACCTGATTCTGTTTTCAGATGCTCCTCAATGGGAAGAAAATGAACCCACCTGACCTCCAGCATCTGCTTTACATAAATGTCAATAAAAATTACATTAGAAAAGATTTTAAACCAATTTAACAACAATTTACAATCAATTTTACATCAGATGGAGAAAACTGAAACACAAAAACATTTCAGATGCTGGAATCACACGATGAAGACCATTTTATTCAAGTGAATGAACATTTATTTAAATTAAAATTTTTAGTATTTTAAAATAAAATAATGTTTCTATTTTATCCTACGCGATATAAATAAATGCAGTAAATGATAAGCATGACAAATAATTAAAAATATATAACAAATGTAACCATTCAGCATCAAGATTCTCCACAGGAAGAGACAATGAACTAACATTTTATTAACGTTACATCAGATGGAAAAAACTGAAAAAGAGAAAACAATTCAAATCCTGGAATCACAAAAACACAAATTAAAGTGGGAAAAACATTAATTATTATTTTAAAAAGTATTTTAAAATAAAATGTTTCTCTTTATAGAGCACAAAATAAATAAATTTAGCACATAAATTGCAAGATGCATAAATTATTGAATAATTCAACTATTACCTGATTCTGTATCCAGATGCTCCTCAATGGGAAGAAAATGAACCCATCTGACCTCCAGCATCTGCCTTACATAAATGTTAATAAAAATTACATTAGAAAACATTTTAAACCAATTTAACAACAATTTACAATCAATTTTACATCAGATGGAGAAAACTAAAAAACAAAAACATTTCAGATGCTGGAATCACACGATGAAGACCATTTAATTCAAGCCAAGGACCATTTATTTAAATTGAAATTCTTAGTATTTTAAAATAAAACAATGTTTCTATTTTATCCCACACAATATAAATGAATGCACTAAATGATAAGAATAATGTAAAATTAAAACATATATATTAAACGTAATATAAATGTAACCATTCAGCATCCAGATTCTCCACAGGGGGGAGACAATAAACCCATCTGATATCCTGCATCTGATTCTGACCTCTGTAAATGTTAATAAAAAGCCATTAGACAACATTTTAATGACGTTACATCAGATGGAGAAAACTGAAAAAAGAGAAAATAATTCAGATCCTGGAATCACAAAAAACACAAATTAATCAGAGTGGGGGAAAAAAACATCAGTTCTTAGTTTTATGCATTTTAAAATCAAATGTTTTTCTTTATAGTGCACAATATAAATGAATACAGTATATAAAAGGCATGATGCATTAATTTAATTAATAATTCCAAAAACTATTACCTGATTCTGTTTTCAGGTGCTCCTCAAGGGGAAGAAAATGAACCCATCTGACCTCCAGCATCTGCCTTACATAAATGTTAATAGAAATTACATTAGAAAACACTTTAAACCAATTTAACAACAATTTACAATCAATTTTACATCAGATGGAGAAAACTGAAACACAAAAACATTTCAGATGCTGGAATCACACGATGAAGACCATTTAACTATTAATATTAGGTATTTCAAAATAAAATGTTTCTCTTTTTATTCTATGCAATATAAATTAATGCAGTAAATGATAAGCATGTGGTATAATAAGAAATATATAAATATCTGAGCAATAAATGTAACCATTCAGCATCGAGATTCACCACAGGGGGAGACAATGAACCCATCTGATATCCTGCATCTGACCTCTGTAAATGTTAATAAAAAGCCATTAGACAACATTTTATTGATGTTACATCAAATGGAGAAAACTGAAAAAAGAAAAAATAATTCAGATCCTGGAATCACAAAAAACACAAATTAAAGTGGGAAAAAACATTAGTTATATGTAGGGCCAGAGGGAATATGCGGAAGTTTTTTGCTATTTCTGCTGAGAATTTTGGTAAAAATCTGCGGATTTCTGCGGAATTATTCTGGGAGTATCAAAACTAAAACCCTAATATATGAAATAAAAAATAATATATTTTTAACTTTTATTTAATGTTTAAAATGCAAATCCAATAAGATTCACTTTATTTGGTAAACAAAGCAAGTTTGTCATATATCTAGTAAAAGACAGAAAATATTACTGTACAAACTGCATTGTACATAAATCAGATAAACATTTTCACATTAGTCAATAATATTACTGAAATTAATAAACAAACTGAATAAATATAGATTTACACACATTTACTCAAGTAAATAAACAGAATTATTAATGGGCTAAAAATCTGCGGAATTTTGCGCGTGCAGATTCTTGGTGGGCCTAGTTATTAGTTTAAAAAGCATTTTGAAACAAAATGTTTCTCTTTATAGTGGACAGAATAAATGAATACAGTACATAAATGGCATGATGCATACATTTTAAGAATAATTAAAAAAACTATTACCTGATTCTGTTTTCAGATGCTCCTCAAGGGGAAGAAAATGAACCCATCTGACCTCCAGCATCTGCTTTACATAAATGTTAATAAAAATTACATTAGAAAACATTTTAAAACAATTTAACAACAATTTACAATCAATTTTACATCAGATGGAGAAAACTGAAACACAAAAACATTTCAGATGCTGGAATCACACGATGAAGACCATTTAATTCAAGTGAATGAACATTTTTTTAAATTAAAATTTTTAGTATTTTAAAATAAAATAATGTTTCTATTTTATCCTACGCAATATAAATGAATGCAGTAAATGATAAGCATGACAAATAATTAAAAATATATAACAAATTTAACCATTTCGCATCAAGATTCTGCACAGGAAGAGACAATGAACCAACATTTTATTGACGTTACATCAGATGGAGAAAACTGAAAAAGAGAAAATTCAGATCCTGGAATCACAAAAACACAAATTAAAGTGGGAAAAACATTAATTATTATTTTAAAAAGTATTTTAAAATAAAATGTTTCTCTTTATAGAGCACAAAATAAATGAATACAGTACATAAATTGCAAGATGCATAAATTATTGAATAATTCAACTATTACCTGATTCTGTATCCAGATGCTCCTCAATGGGAAGAAAATGAACCCATCTGACCTCCAGCATCTGCTTTACATAAATGTTAATAAAAATTACATTAGAAAACATTTTAAACCAATTTAACAACAATTTACAATCAATTTTACATCAGATGGAGAAAACTAAAAAACAAAAACATTTCAGATGCTGGAATCACACGATGAAGACCATTTAATTCAAGCCAAGGACCATTTATTTAAATTAAAATTCTTAGTATTTTAAAATAAAACAATGTTTCTATTTTATCCCACACAATATAAATGAATGCACTAAATGATAAGAATAATGTAAAATTAAAACATATATATTAAACGTAATATAAATGTAACCATTCAGCATCCAGATTCTCCACAGGGGGGAGACAATAAACCCATCTGATATCCTGCATCTGATTCTGACCTCTGTAAATGTTAATAAAAAGCCATTAGACAACATTTTAATGACGTTACATCAGATGGAGAAAACTGAAAAAAGAGAAAATAATTCAGATCCTGGAATCACAAAAAACACAAATTAATCAGAGTGGGGGAAAAAAACATCAGTTATTAGTTTTATGCATTTTAAAATCAAATGTTTCTCTTTATAGTGCACAATATAAATGAATACAGTATATAAAAGGCATGATGCATTAATTTAATTAATAATTCCAAAAACTATTACCTGATTCTGTTTTCAGGTGCTCCTCAAGGGGAAGAAAATGAACCCATCTGACCTCCAGCATCTGCCTTACATAAATGTTAATAAAAATTACATTAGAAAACATTTTAAACCAATTTAACAACAATTTACAATCAATTTTACATCAGATGGAGAAAACTAAAAAACAAAAACATTTCAGATGCTGGAATCACACGATGAAGACCATTTAATTCAAGCCAAGGACCATTTATTTAAATTAAAATTCTTAGTATTTTAAAATAAAACAATGTTTCTATTTTATCCCACACAATATAAATGAATGCACTAAATGATAAGAATAATGTAAAATTAAAACATATATATTAAACGTAATATAAATGTAACCATTCAGCATCCAGATTCTCCACAGGGGGGAGACAATAAACCCATCTGATATCCTGCATCTGATTCTGACCTCTGTAAATGTTAATAAAAAGCCATTAGACAACATTTTAATGACGTTACATCAGATGGAGAAAACTGAAAAAAGAGAAAATAATTCAGATCCTGGAATCACAAAAAACACAAATTAATCAGAGTGGGGGAAAAAAACATCAGTTATTAGTTTTATGCATTTTAAAATCAAATGTTTCTCTTTATAGTGCACAATATAAATGAATACAGTATATAAAAGGCATGATGCATTAATTTAATTAATAATTCCAAAAACTATTACCTGATTCTGTTTTCAGGTGCTCCTCAAGGGGAAGAAAATGAACCCATCTGACCTCCAGCATCTGCCTTACATAAATGTTAATAAAAAATTACATTAGAAAACATTTTAAACCAATTTAACAACAATTTACAATCAATTTTACATCAGATGGAGAAAACTGAAACACAAAAACATTTCAGTTGCTGGAATCACACGATGAAGACCATTTAATTTGAGTCAATGAACATTTATTTAACTATTAATATTAGGAAATTACAAAATAAAATGATTCTCTTTTTATGCTATGCAATATAAATGAATGCAGTAAATGACAAGAATGAAGTATAATTAAAATATATATATTAAACGTAATATAAATGTAACCATTCAGCATCCAGATTCACCAGAGGGGGAGACAATAAACCCATCTGATATCCTGCATCTGATTCTGACCTCTGTAAATATTAATAAAAAAGCCATTAGACAACATTTTAATGACGTTACATCAGATGGAGAAAACTAAAAAAAGAGAAAACAATTCAGATCCCGGAACAGAAAAAAAAACACAAATTAATCAAAGTGGGGAAAAAAAACATTAGTTATTAGTTTTAAGCATTTTAAAATAAAATGTTTCTCTTTATAGTGCACAAAATAAATGAATACAGTATATAAAAGGCATGATGCATTAATTTTATTAATAATTCCAAAAACTATTACCTGATTCTGTATCCAGATGCTCAAGGGGAAGAAAATGAACCCATCTGACCTCCAGCATCTGCCTTACATAAATGTTAATAGAAATTACATTAGAAAACATTTTAAACCAATTTAACAACAATTTACAATCAATTTTACATCAGATGGAGAAAACTGAAACACAAAAACATTTCAGATGCTGGAATCACACGATGAAGACCATTTAATTCGAGTCAATGAACATTTATTTAACTATTAATATTAGGTATTTCAAAATAAAATGTTTCTCTTTTTAATCTATGGAATATAAATGAATGCAGTAAATGATAAGCATGACGTATAATTAAAACATATATATTAAACGTAATATAAATGTAACCATTCAGCATCCAAATTCACCAGAGGGGGAGACAATAAACCCATCTGATATCCTGCATCTGATTCTGACCTCTGTAAATATTAATAAAAAGCCATTAGACAACATTAATGACGTTACATCAGATGGAGAAAACAAAAACAAAAAGAGAAAACAATTCAGATCCTGGAATCACAAAAAACACAAATTAATCAAAGTGGGGAAAAAAAACATTAGTTATTAGTTTTATGCATTTTAAAATACAAATGTTTTTCTTTATAGTGCACAATATAAATGAATACAGTATATAAAAGGCATGATGCATTAATTTAATTAATAATTCCAAAAACTATTACCTGATTCTGTTTTCAGGTGCTCCTCAAGGGGAAGAAAATGAACCCATCTGACCTCCAGCATCTGCCTTACATAAATGTTAATAGAAATTACATTAGAAAACATTTTAAACCAATTTAACAACAATTTACAATCAATTTTTCATCAGATGGAGAAAACTGAAAAACAAAAACATTTCAGATGCTGGAATAACACGATGAAGACCATTTAATTTAAATGAAAATTTTTAGTATTTTAAAATTAAACAATGATTCTGTTTTATCCCACACAATATAAATGAATGCACTAAATGATAAGAATGACGTATAATTAAAATATATATACTAAATGTAACCATTTGGCATCCAGATTCTCCAGAGGGGGAGACAATAAACCCATCTGATATCCTGCATCTGACCTCTGTAAATATTAATAAAAAAGCCATTAGACAACATTTTAATGACGTTACATCATATGGAGAAAACTGAAAAAAGAGAAAACAATTCAGATCCTGGAATTAAAGAGGAAAAAACATTAGTTATTAGTTAAAGAAGCATTTTGAAATAAAATGTTTCTCTTTATAGTGCACAGAATGAATTAATACAGTAAATAAATGGCAGGATGCATACATTTTATGACTAATTAAAAAAAACTATTACCTGATTCTGTATCCAGATGCTCCTCAATGGGAAGAAAAAGAACCCATCTGACCTCCAGTATCTGTCTTTTTACAAATGTTAATAGAAAAATGCCATTAGACAACATTTTAAAGAGATGTTGCATAAATATTTAGTTAATAGATGCATACTTGCAGTCATTTTGATGCAACAAAGATTTGTTTAAATCTGCCCTCCATTTTTTCATTCAAGCTTTTCAATAAAACTCTGCAAAATAAGCTGGAAAACATATAAACAAAACAAAACTGTTTTAAACACAGACCTATAATGAAATAAAACAAACAAATCAACAATAACCGACTCAAAAACACAACCGTTTGTCCTCCACCTTGTGTTTGTTTGTTTGTTGACCATGTGCTTTCGAGTTCAACACAATATTTTATCAGTCTTACCGCAACACTCGAAAGATAATGTTTCATTTCCAAAAACTAGTAGATATATGCTGCTTGTAGATGTGGCGTTTAATAAATCAGCGTTGTTTTTTGTAAGAATACACGACGTTAAAATCTCAGACCTCTCCACCTGCAGCGACCACGAGCAACTAGTCACTGAAGCGTAGTTTTTCCTCCGCACCTCTAGGTGGCGTTACCGAAGTCACGTGCAGAGCTTCTGAATGACAACATTCTGTTGGGAAAACAGGAAAACATGTCTAGACCGTTTTACACACAGATGCTGCAGATGACAGCTCACTTACAGTGGTTTAAAAACAATAAACAACACGTTTTCCAGCTTATCAACACACAATAAGGACGCACAATGTGATAAAGAGTGTCTGGAGTGTCAAACGACTCACCTGTAAGTGTCTGTTTTCATTCCTATTGCTTTTGTATGGTGCTCCTTCAGTCACTGTTGTTGTTTTTTACCTGGAGGTCAGCGTTTTGATGGTGTCGTTACTCTAAAACCTTGTTATTTTAAAAGGACTGTTTGATATTTGTCAGTTAAGCATATTTGTTGGCAGTTTCGTCTTCTGTGAAGGTTTTTGGACTCTGTTTACATTCTGTTGTTTAGGTGAACTGACATACCTTTAAAAGCAGTTATTTGTCTTCTGATACTGATATGTTGTGTTATATGTTGTTGCAGTCCTAAAGTTGCTAATAATGCTCTTTTAATTGCAAATGGCTTATTTACATATTTGTTGTGGTGTTGATTTCACTTGGGGCCTTCTCTTGATCCAAATTGAGTAAATATTTAAGCTCAAATATTTATTTTTTTCAGCATTCAAGCTGAGGGAAGAAAGGTTTTGTTGTTGTTGCTGTTGTTTGAATAGGTTGTTGTTTAAACGTGTAGTTACATGTTGTGTCATCAGAAGTAGACTGAGAAAAAGATCAACATGAATAAATAAAATAAAAGGTTTATTGTTGATACAGCATTACTGAAGTATAATGTGACCATGGACCACTAAACCAGTCTTAAATGACATGTGTAATGGCTATTTGGCTATTTTTTATTAGTAAAATGCATGGCTAAGCACCTTTAAGGCTCAGATTCCAGATATTCAAATGATTGTATCTCCGTCAAATATTGTCCTATTGTAACGAAACATACATTGATATGAAGCTTATGTATTCAGCTTTCTTAATTTATTCATCTCTCTGGATTTATTCAGCATTGAATGTGTGATTCAGACATTTATGAATTTCTAAATATTGACACTCCTGAGTGGTTTGGTCACATGTAGGTAAATAAAACTTGTGTTTGTAGGATTCAAACCACGATTTTAACATTGGAAGGCAAATGATTATAATCTGTTTCACAGAGTTCTTAAGGGAGGACTTGTTTTAGGGTTTTACATGTTTTTGTTGTTGAATTAGGGAAATGATTAAAGCACATGTGGGTTTTAAACAGGCCTTTGTTGTAGTTGTGTGCTTAAATTCTCCTTTAAATCTTTTAAATGCTGAATGTTTGTGGGATTTTTGTTTGCTTAACAGAATGAGGCATGTGTTTGGACCGTACAGTCAACAGGCGCATCGTTTTGGGACGTTTGGACCACATGTGGACCACCGATGGACATCAGCTGCGGACAGGTAAGACCTCTCGCTCGTTTTTGTGTTTTGTGCTATCGGTTACCATCACTTTCTTTCTGGAGGGTCAAGCCCTCTAGAAAGGAAGTGATGGTAACCGAAACGGGGAGAGAAGGGACGGGGGTCCGGATTTTTATAGAGCTAATTTTTTTTTTAGTAAAAAGTAGCATAACCCCTGCTGTACATGGCCCCGTAGGTCAGGGGAGGAACGTTTCATCCTCCCCCTTCATTCACGCCGACACTCACACATATCGCAGTGATCTGGCTGGGATTGAACCAGCGACCTCTTAACCCTTGAGGCAATGCTCTACCGCTGAGCCACAGTCACATACCTAATGATGTGCTGGAACTTATATTTGACCATTAACTGCCGTACATTTTGACCATAAAGCTGTTAAAGCAGTTAAAGTTCTCTTGGATTTGAACCCAGGTCTCCATGTTGAAAGCCCAGTGCTTTACCAAGTGAGACACTGAGTCTGTGTGTTGGTGTTGTTGTTGGTGCTTTATGTCATGTTGTGTATATTTCTGCTAATGCTGCTAAGCAAAACCAGACTGTGAGATTCGATCCTAAAACTTTCTGATTCAAATGTAAACGATTATCTTCTATGCCATTGAGCTAGCAACTATTGAATTGTGTTTTTGCGTCTTGTGTGTTTTCATAGTTTACAAGTAACATTATAGGCAAAACCGATGACTGTAGGATTCGATTCCAGAAGTTTCTGATTTAAATGCTAACAATTATCTTCTGCGCCACTAAGCTAGTGTCCCCTTGTGCTGTGCTTTTACTTTTTGTACGCTTTCATCGTCAAGGTTAAATTATTGGAAAGGAAAATCTGCGAGGGTGGGATTCGATTCTAAAAGTTACTGATTTAAAGGTAAACAATTATCATTTGCGCCACTGAGCTAGTGACCCCTTGTGCTGTGCTTTTACTTTTTGTACGCTTTCATTGTCATGGTTATATTATTGGAAAGGAAAGTCTCCCAGGGAGGGATTCGATTCCAAAAGTTACTGATTTAAAGGTAAACATTTATCATCTGCGCCACTGAGCTAGTGACCCCTTGTGTTGTGCTTTTACTTTTTGTACGCTTTCATCGTCAAGGTTATATTATTGGTAAGGAAAATCTGCAAGGGTGGGATTCGATTCTAAAAGTTACTGATTTAAAGGTAAACAATTATCATCTGCGCCACTGAGCTAGTGACCCCTTGTGCTGTGCTTTTACTTTTTGTACGCTTTCATCGTCAAGGTTATATTATTGGTGAGGAAAATCTGCGATGGAGGGATTCGATTCCAAAAGTTACTGATTTAAAGGTAAACAATTATCGTCTGCGCCACTGAGCTAGTGTCCCCTTGTGCTGTGCTATTACTTTTTGTACGCTTTCGTCGTCAAGGTTATATTATTGGTAAGGAAAATCTGCAAGGGTGGGATTCGATTCTAAAAGTTACTGATTTAAAGGTAAACAATTATCATCTGCGCCACTGAGCTAGTGACCGCTTGTGTTGTGCTTTTACTTTTTGTACGCTTTCATCGTCAAGGTTATATTATTGGAAAGGAAAATCTGCGAGGGTGGGATTCGATTCTAAAAGTTACTGATTTAAAGGTAAACAATTATCATCTGCGCCACTGAGCTAGTGACCCTTTGTGCTGTGCTTTTACATTTTGTACGCTTTCATCGTCAAGGTTAAATTATTGGAAAGGAAAATCTGCGAGGGTGGGATTCGATTCTAAAAGTTACTGATTTAAAGGTAAACAATTATCATTTGCGCCACTGAGCTAGTGACCCCTTGTGCTGTGCTTTTACTTTTTGTACGCTTTCATCGTCAAGGTTATATTATTGGAAAGGAAAATCTGCGAGGGTGGGATTCGATTCTAAAAGTTACTGATTTAAAGGTAAACAATTATCATTTGCGCCACTGAGCTAGTGACCCCTTGTGCTGTGCTTTTACTTTTTGTACGCTTTCATCGTCAAGGTTATATTATTGGAAAGGAAAGTCTCCCAGGGAGGGATTCGATTCCAAAAGTTACTGATTTAAAGGTAAACAATTATCATCTGCGCCACTGAGCTAGTGACCCTTTGTGCTGTGCTTTTACATTTTGTACGCTTTCATCGTCAAGGTTAAATTATTGGAAAGGAAAATCTGCGAGGGTGGGATTCGATTCTAAAAGTTACTGATTTAAAGGTAAACAATTATCATTTGCGCCACTGAGCTAGTGACCCCTTGTGCTGTGCTTTTACTTTTTGTACGCTTTCATCGTCAAGGTTATATTATTGGAAAGGAAAGTCTCCCAGGGAGGGATTCGATTCCAAAAGTTACTGATTTAAAGGTAAACAATTATCATTTGCGCCACTGAGCTAGTGACCCCTTGTGCTGTGCTTTTACTTTTTGTACGCTTTCATCGTCAAGGTTATATTATTGGAAAGGAAAATCTGCGAGGGTGGGATTCGATTCTAAAAGTTACTGATTTAAAGGTAAACAATTATCATCTGCGCCACTGAGCTAGTGTCCCCTTGTGTTGTGCTTTTACTTTTTGTACGCTTTCATCGTCAAGGTTATATTATTGGAAAGGAAAATCTGCGAGGGTGGGATTCGATTCTAAAAGTTACTGATTTAAAGGTAAACAATTATCATCTGCGCCACTGAGCTAGTGTCCCCTTGTGTTGTGCTTTTACTTTTTGTACGCTTTCATCGTCAAGGTTATATTATTGGAAAGGAAAATCTGCGAGGGTGGGATTCGATTCTAAAAGTTACTGATTTAAAGGTAAACAATTATCATTTGCGCCACTGAGCTAGTGACCCCTTGTGTTGTGCTTTTACTTTTTGTACGCTTTCATCGTCAAGGTTATATTATTGGAAAGGAAAATCTGCAAGGGTGGGATTCGATTCTAAAAGTTACTGATTTAAAGGTAAGCAATTATCATCTGCGCCACTGAGCTAGTGACCCCTTGTGCTGTGCTTTTACATTTTGTACGCTTTCATCGTCAAGGTTATATTATTGGAAAGGAAAATCTGCGAGGGTGGGATTCGATTCTAAAAGTTACTGATTTAACGGTAAACAATTATCATCTGCGCCACTGAGCTAGTGACCACTTGTTTTGTGCTTTTACTTTTTGTACGCTTTCATCGTCAAGGTTATACTATTGGAAAGGAAAATCTGCGAGGGTGGGATTCGATTCTAAAAGTTACTGATTTAACGGTAAACAATTATCATCTGCGCCACTGAGCTAGTGACCCCTTGTGCTGTGCTTTTACATTTTGTACGCTTTCATCGTCACGGTTATATTATTGGAAAGGAAAATCTGCGAGGGTGGGATTCGATTCTAAAAGTTACTGATTTAAAGGTAAACAATTATCATCTGCGCCACTGAGCTAGTGACCGCTTGTGTTGTGCTTTTACTTTTTGTACGCTTTCATCGTCAAGGTTATATTATTGGAAAGGAAAATCTGCGAGGGTGGGATTCGATTCCAAAATCCACTTGTGATTGTAGGATTCAATCCCGTAACCTTCTGATTCAAGAGCAAACGACTATACTTTGCACCACCGAGTTTATGATGCCTAAGCATGCATTTGAGTGTAGTATATAACATTTTTTTTTACACAGATAAGGAAAATCTAAACATTAGACTGAAAGAATCTAAAAAATGTCACAGCTGGTCACAAGCTTTGTGGGGTAAATGATGTTAGTTTGCCATTTAATCAGAAGGTTTTGGGTTCTAATCTCACATTGACGTTTGGTTTTACTTTATTTAATCACCCCCATATCAATGTGGTCCTAACCCCACATTCACTTTTTAGTTTTATTTTTTTTTATTTTATTCCTCCCCCATACCGTCGTGGTTTCGAGAATCCTTACCACCTACAATTCCTGTCAGTTCCAGGGTTTGAAACTGTAACCTTTCGGTCACAGGTCTAACCCTCTATCTATTAAGCTATCCCCTTTGTTGTGGTGGTGGTCTTGCTTTGGGTCTTGAACTGATCCTCTGTTGTTTGTGAGTGAAGGAAGTCACATTTAAACGATTGGATTTATTGATGGGTCTGAAGCTGGACTCAAACCCATGTCCCAACGATTGCATTATCCTTGAGTTTAGCTCTCTGACCCAATGAAATAGCCAACAAATGCAAGTGATTACACATGCCTCATTCCTTTTAAAACAATTAATTGTCCACAGCTGGAGAATGCCACAGGATTCATTAATGCACATCTCAGCTTGTGCCTCAGTTCCAATCAAATATGTTTTGTCACAAAATGAATAGGGATCATCTGATTATAAAATCATTGTCATACAACTCTGTCACAATAAAAGTCTCTTAATAATATGAATGACTAATAACACACGTTTGAAGTCTGATTTTATTTTGCTTTTTAGTACAACAGAGAACAAAAGGTAATGAAAAGAAACCCCCATACATGAAATGAAGATGGTTTAGTGATATTTCATTTAAATTATTTTTTAATTAAAATACATCAACAAATTTTAAAACTGTCAAACACTTAAAAAAAAACCCATTTTAACATTAATTATCTTATAAAAAAGTTTAACTCTTAAATGTGTTTGGATTGAATTGCTTTGAACTAAAACAAGGATAAATCATGTTCAGGTGACCTGCCAATCTTACAGGTGGGAGGAGCCCACATCAAAATGAAACCTGAAACCCATCAGTGTAGCAACTACTTTAAACCAAATAAGAATATGCCAACATTATATAAAATAAAAACAAGAAAATGAAATTAACAAAAGCAAAAATCTAAACTTTTTACATCTGTTTTGGCCATTCATTTACAAGACAAAAATACATTTTTGAGCACAAAAAATGCAAATGTGTGAAGATTGCTTTTAGAGGGCAACAAAGTTGTTGCAAAAACTATCATCTTCTCCATGTGAACTACAAAAAAAGAATGAAGATAAAGCTTAATGTGTTTATCTAAACTGCTCAAAATAGTTTTTCTAGTGTCATCCTATTAATACACCCTCAACAGATGTCCAAATCAGTGCTGATTTATGGACCCTAAGTGCACAGTCGAGACCGTAGAAACACTTTCTAGTGCACTGGAATGTGTGCAGCACTAAAAATGTGAACAGAGCTTTCAGTTGGAACAATGCGTGTCTTCAAGGGTTATAAAATCACTCTCTGGAAAAGTTCCCTCTTTCTTATTGTGTTTGTGCACCATTTATTCAATCCTGCTGTCAAGTCTGAAAGGATTCAGATGATTTGAACCAGGCACTTAGACAACATCAGCTCCACCTCCAAACTGAACAACTCTTCAGTTGCAGTACAAGAACTACATAAATGGCAGATATCTGAGAGAGATGTCTGATATTGAGAGGTTGCGCTGCTGTACAAATCTGGGCATATAATACATTTCTCCAGAACTGAAGGAGGTCATGGGGCAGCTGTACATGGTCCATAGGCTGGGGGTGAAACGATGGGTAAGCGTGTCGGCTAACCGTAGACGCAAGTTGCAGCTTGAGCACACAATATGGTTTGGGCAGCAGGGCTGATAGGGAATCCGTTTGGGTTGGTTTGAATAGTTTGAAGATTTTTGAGGCAGAGCCACAGAAAATCTCTTTACAGCATGTCGGTCACCAAACTGATCCAAGGATCTTTTCAACTTTTTCTGTGCACCTTGAACCCCCGCCAGGTCCCGCCGATGCTGAATATCCAGTGCATGCAGGGTTCGCTCAAGCTCCATGCTCTGACGCCGCTGTGCATTAGCCAGGAAACGCTCTGAAATTGACATGAAATTAAAAATGTTATTAAAACCTGCATTATGTAGGTCAAAATATCCCATTTTGTCATGTGCATTAAATAAAATGTATAAATAAAAGTAATTAAAGTTACTTTAAAAGTAAAGTACTTTTATTAAATGGAAGTTGAAGTCAAAAAACTTTTCAGAATTTACATTTTAAAATATAGGTTAAATCACTTTTCATTTTTAGCGTAACAAATGTATATATGTAAAAAAAAAAACACAATAATTGTAGTAATTTTATTTTATAAGAATAAAACTATGTTTTTAATTAAAAATATGTTTAATTAAATTGTCAGTTAATTAGTATTTTATGGGTGATCTCATCTTTAAATGTGATGTCATACAAATATCATTATTTTGGTAAAATTGTATATATATATATATATATATATATATATATATATATATATATATATATATATATATATATATATATATATATATATATATATATATATAATATATATATATATATAATTTTTTTACATTTAAAGTGGATCAAAAAGTTTATTAAAATCGTCAAACTATTGCTCCAATTCTTTTTAAAAAAATTTTTTTGATCCACTTCAAATGTTGACTACTATAATAAAACACAGTTAAAGACAATATCTTGTAATGTATACATGGATTTTAGAAGAAAAAAAAACTAATACCTCGTTCATTGTGCGATTTTCTTCTTGACAGAGAGCTAAAGCTGGACATGACACAATCGTCTGAAAGAGATGAAGACATGCAGAATCCACCGACAAGGAAAGAAAAGTTAAGAGCTCACATCCACACATTACTTTTACATAATGTGATTACTTCACATATGAAATGAACACTGGAGTAGCACTGAGTGTACAGCTATTACATATTACATTTGTACATTAAATATAACGACATAAGCTTCATGCACGTACGTCATTTTAAACACTATTTACAATCTGAAACATGAACAAGATTAATACATTCAATATTAAAACATACAGTATTTATACTTGTTTACTCACCCTTGGATGCTGCAACAAGCATTTATTTTTCAGTATATCCTATTTTTTACATCTAAAGAACTAAAAAAGCTTACAAAAAAAGGACACAAAAATAAAGAAACGGTCTGTTAGGAAGCCTAACCTATATAAAACTTCTTCTCTCAAGAACTGAGAGAAAGATTTTAAGGGGCTGAGTAAGAAAAGTGGGCAGATCTAGCTCCTCATAAACTTTCCAAACGCACACACATGCACACGCACAGACATACAAACATTACATTTTTAAACACAACGTTTTGATTTGTAATAACTGCACGAAAGCGTTGCTCAGTTTTCATGCACTTCTTTAATATATCAGTTTTTCATATTCACAACAAATACATTAAGCTCTTTTCCTTTTATATAATACAGTCTTAAATATTTTTACACAGAAATATTTTCTCAGAAGTTCATCTATCAAAATGTCTTTTCTTAACCTTTATTTCTTAAGTTGAAACATTTGAAGTCATTTCAATTTTTTTTATCTCCATGCCTCCTAGCAAACGGACAGTACTTTCTTTGTACAGCTATTTACAGATGAAAAGAGTCTCCCAAACATTTGTATGATAGTTCTCTCTTGAATGAACTTGCACTGGGGGGTGTGGGGTAGGGGGTTTAAAGTGCAGGCAAGGCAATAGAAAGGAATGTGATATGGACGTTTTTGGTGAAGGCCTTAAAATGCAAATAAAATGGGGTTTGGGGGAAGTGAAATAATTTTTTTTAGATTATATATATATATATGTTGCGTTGTAATTAAATGGGTCCTCAAGTATTCCAAGGAAGGATCAATCCTTTGCAAGTCAGAACTCTTCAGTAACATTCCCATAGAAAATAAATACAGCACTCTTAAAATACACTTGTACGATCTCCAAACGCAACCCACATTAGGTTTGCCGGCTTAATCTGAGAAGAAGTCCATTCAAATGTCTCGTCAAAAACTATACATGTGAAAATATTGACCACCATTATGAATGACACGATCTCCTCTCCGTAATGGCAAGTATAAATGGTGGAACCAATTCAGAGTTTCGTCCTTACAAAAAGAATCAAAATGAGAGCCAAAATAAATAATTCAATCCATCTCAACAGAAGCAAGAAGATGGTGCATGTCCTCGCTTTTGTAACAGAGCACGAGTGGCGAACCAAGCGCAGAGCCTCAGTTATCTGTGCAACATCAAGCATTTTGTGGAGCCGAAAGCAAAAATGTGTCATTTCGTATAAGCAAGGAAAAAAAAGAGAGGGAGGCGGAGCCACTGATTTTAATAATAACGAAAAGCATTCCTACGAGGGCATTTCCATGTCCACAGTGTCTAGGCGAACTTTAGGGCTACACAGTGCTAGTGTCACTACAGCCCAAAGCTATGCTTAGAGGGTTGACGCAGAAGTCTTTGAACCAATAAAGCAAGCTGGAAGCCTGTTTGAGTCAAAGAACGAATTCATCCAGATAAGCGCTCTCCGGCAAAGACAAAGGTGGACACAGATGGCGAGGATGGATTAAGCTTTGGTTTTTAGTGTCCCATGGCCCTGCCTGCTTTTGAAATTTTCATTCATTTTGCAATCTGGTAACCATGCTTTAACCTGTTCATATGACAAAATATATTAAGTCTTTAAAAAGGCAAAATTGCTTATCTGCTTCAGTCATTTATACAAAGTGCACAGACGCACTGCGTAATGTCCATTTCAGCAAATTACAGAATGAGTGAGAAAATATATGTATCTATATATATATATATATATATATATATATATATATATATATATATATATATATATATATATATATATAGACACACAATTCTCAGAGACAAAAAACACTGAACAAAAATAATCAAATTAAAGCAATATAAATTAATGTAACTTTGCAGGCCTGCCTGTCTGTAACACAAAAAACTATATGAAAACAACAACAACAAAAACTATGACCCGTGAACAAAAAAAAGTTGGAATGAATCCAGTGGTGCAAGGTCCAAAAAAATGTGTCTTGTTGATGGACCAAATCTCAAAAAAAGTAAAGAAAAATTCTGTTAACCATTATGGCCTCAAAGGAATGGCTTCTAATAACAGTTAAGCACAAATTTGTAGTGAAAAGTACAGAAATACATCTGAAACACGCCCACATCTGAACTCCGTAGCGAGGCTTTATGTTTGCTTTATACAGTGGGTTTTTTTTCTACAAGAAACTTAAAATAATAATATAACCTTTAATTTATTCAGAAACATGACGTCAGCTACTACAAGGCAGCAAAACGAAAAACTGAATAATCACATTCTCTAGAAGCGCAAAAACCGCTTTAAATCTGCCCACCTGGCAAATGTCTGATATCTGTGTCGATCCAAGAGACTAAAAGCATTTGCCCAGTCATGGGAAGTTGAAACATAAAATAAAACACATCAGAGTTTGCCTTGACAAAAAATTAAAAAGCAAAGAACCTATTGAAAAACGTATACCTGTATATAAAAAAGCATTTTTAATGGTATCTTCATTTACCCCTGCTCACTAACTAGCTGTAACCAAAAAGTGGGTCTGTTTATCTACAACTTATGACCCTTCAGGAAAAAAAAAATGTAATATTAGCAACTCCAGCCACAGGCGACGTCACATTAACGTTTTGCAAAAGAACGAACCTTTCTAAATATCGTTCAAGTTATTTTCTGACCTCCAGCAACTTTCCTCGACAGCGACTTGACATCTTCTCTTTTTTCCACGCCACTGGTCCAAATTCGGACCCTGTTTTCTGATTGGCCAGTGCTGTATGTTCTTCCCCTCCAGGGGTGGAGCAAAGGCGGGGCTTGTGTTCCATTCATCCCAAACTCATTCATCTTTCTTTTATTTAATCCCTGCCATTTGATCTATTTGGGTTTGTTTCTTTTCCAGTGACCAGGATCAGTCTTTTATTTTTTCTTCTCCATTGTAAGCTGTATTAGAGTTGTCCGGCGATGTTTATGACATTTATTTTTTTGTAAAGTGACACCCTGCAGAGATGTTTTTATTTTAAAGCAATTCCGTTGAGGCCGTAGCTCTTCGGGTAAAGAGGAAGAAAAACAGCACATTCTTTGAAAACTTGTCCTTTTTCTGTGTTGTTATGGATGAACCCATCATAGGAACACAAGACGTCTGAAAAACTGACAAGGGATGGAGGTTTAGGATTTGCAGCACTATTTAAACGCTGTGAATTCACCTGAAAGTGCAACAAAGAACATCAGTTTGGATGCTGAATGAATGCAACACAAGTCAAGAAGGAGGATTAGGAACGTGCACTTGCCATAGCCACCGGCCTGAATGGGTGTTTTGGGGGAAGCGCAGGTGTATAGGCTGAAGTCCTCCGTCTGGAAGCCAGCGCGGTTCAGAGACGGTTCAGAGGCGCTGCGGTGGATTTTGGGCAGAGAGCGTGCCAATAACTCGATGGAGGCCAAGATCTGCCATAAATAAATTACATGTATATCTTTAATAAATAAAAACATTTGAACAACATGAATTTTTAAGCAAGAATAATGCATTAATAATTTAAGAAATCACCTGAAATTCTACATTTCTCTAGATTTATTAGAGGTATAGGTTCCAAGTCATATTTTAATATTTATTTTCCTTCAGTAAAATGTAAATCTGGTTTATTCCACTAATATAGCCTCACTGATTCATTGGAATTGTATAAAGAAAAATAATAATACATAATTGATAGATAATGATTGACTAATATGTAAATTAGTTGCAAATATGCCATTTATAATATCATTTAATTAAGTTTTTCATCTTATTATTTTTAAATATCAGCTTAATTTTAATTAAAACATTTTTATTTATATTTAGTCATTTACGTAATTTTTGCTTCATAAAAATATACCTACATGTATATATCCACAGTTATCTGAAATATTCAATCATTTACTTGCACTTTTTATGCTTAGGCATGAATAATATGTATAATAAAACAATTATATTTGTTAGTAAAGATATTACACCTCATATGACAAATGTAACTAAATAGAATAACAATATTGAAATATAAATTTTGAAAACTGGAAAACTGCAATAATTCTGACATAAATATACACTTTACTGAAATATTTTGAATCCAGAATTATTATTATAAAGACTCTGCTGCCATCTTGTGGCAACTCATATGCAATACAAATTGACATCAATCAAATCGACATATTGACAAATTAAAGAGAATGAGAGACAAACTGAGAGAAGCAGCAGTCAGACAGGCGTTTGCACATTACCTGAGGGAAAAGAGGTCTTTCTTCTCGCTTTTTCTTTAGACAATCTGCCATAAGTCTCTTCATGGCCTTAGGACAATTGCTGCGCACCTTGCTCAAGTCAGGAGACAAGTAACCCCGGCCAACCATGAAGATAATCTACATGATAATAAAAGACACTCTCAATAATTTCCCCTATATTCAGATATCTACAGTAATCTGCAGAACTGATTCATTCTGCAGAACATAGTGCAGAACTGATTCATTTCACAGATATCCTGTTACACATACAGTTTTCACATTTACACACAAAAAAAGAGGATTAAAAAACAAAACAACAAGTAGTACTATTGAGTCTTATCAAATATAGACATATAATGCATGTTCAAGAAGTAAAAAAAACACACCACTAGTCATAAATTTCAACCTGTTCATCATTTAGAAAAGAATAGTTACTGATAGGACTTTACCTGGTCTCTGTTGTTGATGTTTGAATAAGGCAAAGCCCCTGACATAAGCTCATAAAGCACTATGCCGAATGCGTAGACGTCCGACTGGAAACTATATGGGTTTTTATCCTGCAGTCTGATCACTTCTGGAGCCTGAAAACAAAATAATGGCTCAGTCCAGATGCGAATGTCACAAAATCAGGG
Organism: Danio rerio; assembly: GCF_052040795.2. Taxonomy (NCBI): domain Eukaryota; kingdom Metazoa; phylum Chordata; class Actinopteri; order Cypriniformes; family Danionidae; genus Danio; species Danio rerio. The sequence goes on from NC_141024.2 coordinate 12,622,622, forward strand.
CTGACATTCAGTATGTAAGATGTGTTCCTTCACTCACCATCCACAAGATAGAGCCTGAAAGTTGCTCAAACTGGTGTGATCCGCTCCAGCGGGACTTCACTGTAGCCAGACCGAAATCTCCAATCTTTACCGTTAAATCCTCGTGCAAAAAGATGTCTAGAGAAGTGATGTTACGGCTAATATTTCAGCATATGCATATAAAACTGGACATTACTATGTGTGAATTTCTTATACCTACCAATAGTGACCAAAAAAACACAGTCTTTATTGATAATTAGAAAGTTTTTACATGTACTAACGAAAACGAAACTTATTAAATTATAAAAACTAAAAATATAATAATAAAAATTACAAGTATATAAATAATTATAAAGGTATTAAAACATTGGTAAATTAATAGCAGGAGATACAAGTTATATTGATAAAAGATTCAAATATATATATATATATATATATATATATATATATATATATATATATATATATATATATATATATATATATATATATATAAAGCTTTAATAAAATAAAAAATAAACATTTAAATGAATTTAATTGTATTATTATTATTATTCTGTTAAATTGATTTTGTCTTTTGTTTTACATTTATTGATTTTTATGGACCGATTTAAAACATAATAATAGATTTAATAATTAACTTTTTAAATACAGTATAATGCAATATATTTCAATGAATACAAATCAGTGATTGATGTCAAAGGATACTGTTACTCTTCAGATCTCTATGGATGATGGACTTTGCGTGCAGATAGCTGTGAAAGAAAAGGATTTAAAAGGGGTAAATTCATGAATTACAATCGGAGCAGCTGTATTATAATAACAACTGGTTTTACAAGCAAGCATAACATACTGTGTAGGACTGTATGTGACTAGTTAGAATTTCATTTGATTACAACCTTCGTTTAAGCCAAAAGTACAATAACTTTTATTCTAAACCATGAACGTTTACACCAAGGATAATTACTATGCTCATAACAGCAAATATATAGTTGTAAAATCTTTCTAAACACAAGTGAATAGCAGAATCCACAGCACAACTCTAACGATAAAAGTATATTGGAATCATGTTCATAACGATTTTTTATAGCTGTTAAAATAAATAAATAAATAGACAAACATATAGATAGATAGATAGACAGACAGACAGACAGACAGACAGACAGACAGACAGACAGATTGATAGATAGATAGATTTTTGAGTTTTGTTAAAAGAAAACCTGAAAATATAATGACAGGTACAAATAAAGTCACAATAAATGGAAAAAAAAGCTGAAACATTGAATCATCAGATGACTCCGCTTATACTAAATAGCGCTTTTCATTCATCATCATCAATTTATTGTGTTTTGGTGCAACAGTGCAGATCTGTGGTCGGTGTTTAGCAGCAGTGACTCACTCCATGCCCTGAGCTGTCTGTCGGGCAATGTCGATCAGCTTGATCATCTCGAACTTGGTCTCGATGATGTGCAGGTGGTGGTAGAGACTCGAGCCTTCGCACCACTGAGTAACAATAGCCAGCTGGGGTTTGGTGGTGTAGCCCATGAACAGCAGGATATTCACATGACGGGTTTTCCTGCACAAAACAAACCATTTTCTATGAAGCATGACCTTTAAACTCAGTGCACTTGAAGAAACAATAGGTGTGTAGGAAAACAAAATTAAAATCACCATCTTAGGTTGTGTGAAAAACAATTAAGCAATCTCACACACTATCAATACTTGATCAAATATTAAATTAAATGTAATGTTTCAGTAATGTCTTGGATATATATATTATTACTCTTGGTATTTATTAGCGAAACCATTTGTTAGGGACGTATTTATTTATTTATTTGTTTGAATGAAGGATGTTTTGTCTTGCCTGTTATATATCATAGATATGTTATATATGCATTAGTGATATTTATTAGTTATCGTTTTCTTAAATATGCTGTGATGAAGTTATTTTTAATCCTGCAATTTTTGTTCAGTACAGGAAAAATGTATAGAATTATACATTGTAAACACCCCCCAAGGGAATTAAAGAATTATCCACAATGAATTGATCATCGATTTGCCATTGGCTTTGCCCAAGAATAAAAGGAGTATGCAATTTCAGATGCATCCTCATTGCCAGTTACAGGAACACTAGGCTTTCTTTTACCTGAGGACACCCACTTCATTCTTAAAGGCTTGTAGCTGCTGTGGAGTGGGAGCTGTAACATTCAACATCTTTACCGCCACGTCACCTTTAAAAAAACAGAGGAAGAACATACGATTTAGACTTTTAGATTAGGCTTCTGCCGGTATCAACATTTCTTGTTGAAATTAATTGCTGAAGGGTTTATCATGGTGTATGGTATTAGCTCAATATTGACCTAAGCTGCAACAAATACATGTATATAACCAAAAACACTGTGTATCACGCTATTGTGTATACAGAACAAATGTTTTAAACAAGACAAATTGCAAAAGGAGACTATATTGTAATAATTGCATTCGAATCATATTTCCATTGTAAGAAATGGATATCCATTGTAAGAAAGTCTATAGGTTTGTTTCTATCCAAATGTGTTAATTAGACTTGTGCGCAAAACTGGAATATCACATAAAACATTTGCAAATAACGCACTGACAATAAAAAAAATAAATAAATCTAATAATAATAATAATTTATTAGATATTAACTCCATTTAATAAAAAAGGTAACAACTATTGATTTTTATGAGTTATTAGGCACCAACTAAGAAATTTAACTACATCGTAGATTAGGTCTGGGTGGTATGACGGTATATATTGTAACTGCAGAATGAAATGTGTACCATAAATGTTTTTATTCAGTATATACCGCGAAATGTAAATAAGTTGCCAACTCATTCATTCATTCATTTTCTTGTCGGCTTAGTCCCTTTATTAATCCGGGGTCGCCACAGCGGAATGAACCGCCAACTTATCCAGCAAGTTTTTACACAGTGGATGCCCTTCCAACCGCAACCCATCTCTGGGAAGTTGCCAACTATAAATATATACATACACATAAATACATATATACAAGAATAGCAATTGTTTATAATTTGTATTTTTTCCTATTATTTACTTGGGAAATATTTCATACCTGTGAGAAGATATTACTTGAGAAATGTTTATAATAAGGTCTGCCCACATAATACTGTGAAATGTAACATATACATTTTTATTGTTCATCTAAATTTATAATTTGATTACTAGATTTAAAAGGGTAAAAATAAAACACTAAATAATCAAACACAATCACACTTTCGTATTTATTATATAAAGCCCTTTTATTCATTTTCTGGAATGTAATAGAAATGTTGTGGAACTTAAAAACTATATTGTGAATTATATTGGTACCGTAAAATAAATTCTCATATTATGAAATAAAATTATGGTCATACCACCCTGCCCCACCTAAGATTTAAACATTGTTTTGTAGTTGTCTGATTATTCTTAAAAAATCATTTAAAAATAATAAATATGTTTTAAAAGTTCATGGTATTTTGAAGTCAATACCAATATCAATATTCTGCATGTTCATTATCCTAATATACTGAATTATTGAATATTGGCATACGTCTACATTCCTTAAAACCAAAAATCACTCTCAGATGACCCACCGTGCCATTTCCCCTTGTAAACTGTCCCAAAAGAACCAGATCCTATCCGCTGGCCCAGAGTAATCTGCCCTTCTGGAATCTCCCAATCATCGCTCGAGTCCCGTCGACCCAGAGTTTTCTATTTGACAAAAACAAGCATCAAATACCATTCCTCTATGACCTGAAAGTGCCAAACCAGGACCAGACATTTTTACCATTTTATTGCGGTCCTCAGATGAAGACGATGGCTTCCTCTCCCTCGGTTGGCACGGAGATTTGGACACCTTCACATTGGGCAGGGAACCTGGCAGGGAGGCAGGGGGAGTGGCGGACAGGCCTGTTGTTGAGCCTGGCATTGCAAACAGAATCAAGTTAATTCAACAGCAAATGTGGGAGTCAATCTAGAGAGAGACAGAGTAAGAGGGGAAGGAAACAGGAGGAAAGGAAGAAAATCTTGTGTAGAGTCACATGGGGAGAAGAAGAGAGGAAAGGGTCACATCACAGCCCATGCAGTGTCAAACAAGGGGGCTGTGAGCGATGCATGCCCGGAACTACACCTCAGGTATTTTCAAAATTATTGTGACCTCTGATTATATATTATATATCTGGTTACTTTTAAGTAAAATGCGTAAAAATCATTAATTAAAATATATATAACTGAAATACTAAATGTTTAACTGAAATAAAATTATGGTAGACGTAATGAATAAATAAATATCCCATAATTGTATTCTTGTTATGGTTAATAACTAATAAAAGTCACTAATACATTAATAAAAGTAAAAAAAGAAAGAAAAATAGTACATAAAATTATTAAATATTAAAATTATTTTATCTATTTAAAAAACTATTACATTTATTGAATAGTATTAGATATTGTAGTAATAAATATTTTAAATACATAAATATGAAATACCACAGGCAAATTAAACACTCATTTTAAATAATGTAAGTGAACTGAGGTATCACAACATTATTATATAAAATGTGAAAAAGGTAATATTTATTCTGAGATTAAATAATCTGAAATAAAAACTAGGTTACATAAAATAGATATATATAACTAAAAACAAAAAAAATAATTGCAATAAAATTAGGAAATATAAAAGTTATAAAAAAAAAAAGACATCCCATAACTGTTTTCTTGTTATGGTTAATAACTAATAAAAGCCACTAATACACTTATAAAAATGTTTAAAAAATAATACATAGTCATTAAATATTAAAATGATTTTATCTATTAAAATAACAATTTATTAAAAAACATTATTATTATTATTATTAAATGTTGTAGTATTAGATGTTTTAAATACAAAAATGTAAAATACCACATGCTAAGACATTTTAAATAATGTAAAGATTGAGGTTTCACAACATAACAATTTAAAATGTGAAAAAGGGAATATTCATTCTGAGATTAAATAATCTAAAATAAATAAATGGGTTCATAAAATAGATATGCACCTGAATCACAAAATATATACTTGAATTAACATTAGGAAGTATTAAAATTACAAACAAAAACTAAACAAACAACAATATCCGATGTTTTCTTGGTATGACTAATAACTAATAAAAACCACTAATACACTAATTAAAATGTTTAAAAAAATACATAGTCATTCAATATTAAAATGATTTTATCAATTAAACAAACTATCAGTTTTTATTCAACTAATATTAGATATTGTAGTATTAGATGGTTAAATAAATAAATATTAAATATCACATGCTAAATAAATACTCACTAATTTCAAAGTAAGTGAATTGTGGTATCACAACCTTATAATATAAAATGTGAAAAAGAAATGTTCCTTTTGAGATTAAATAATCTAAAATAAATACTTGGTTCATAAAATAGATATATAACTAAAATACAATGCATGTAATTAAAAAAAAAACTGAACAAACAATAATATCCCATAATTGTTTTCTTGTTATGGTTAAAAGTTAATAAAAGCCACTAACACACTAATAAAAATGTTTAAAAAAATAAAACAAAGTCATTAATATTTCAAATGATTTTATCTATTAAAATAACTATCAGGTATGTTCACTAAAATAATATTCAATATTTTAAAATGTATAAATATGAAATACCACATGCCAAATAAACACAGACTAATTTTAAATAACGTAAGTGAATTTTCATTCTGAAATGTTTTAATTAAATGGTGATATTAAGTACTTGTGTTGTTAAAGATTATCTTTAAGTGAGGATTACAAAACATCAATAAATAGGCACTTTTAATAATAAATTAATCAATTAACACATCTTCAATACTGATTAATACATAATCATTTAAAGGTAGAGATATTTGTAAAATGTCACATTAGTGGCATTGCTGGCCTGATTATGTGATTTTGTAGTGCGTTGAGTTAAAGAAAAGTGACTGCAGCCCTTCAAAAATGTCAGTGAAAGCATTTGTGTGAAAGAAGTGGCAGAGAAAGCGTGAATTCAAACAAGGAGGAGTGAAATACATCCACAATACATACAAGGTGGAAGACAGACAGACCAGAAAGACAGACAAACAAGCAAAAGACGAGACAAGGTGTAGGACACGGCCACGCACAACGGCCTCGCTACCTCTGAACACTGGCTCAGGCTCAAAATCAAAGACAATGTCATTGGGGTGGGAGGACAGAAGGGGGCTTGAGGTCCGTGTTCGGTTCTTCCTCAAGCAGCGGGCTGGGTGTTGCGAGGGGGCTGCAGGGGGGAGAGAGACAGACACGGGATCACTGGCCCCTGAAGCTCAGGTGCACCTCCAGTTACCCACTACCAAAAATCCTGTGTCTACTCTCAGACATTGTTTACAGATCATTAAGTGGATTCTAGGTGACACAGAGCCAGTCTGTCCTTATAAGGATAGTTCAGCCAAAAAGTATTGTTCGGTTATCATTTATTCACCATTGTGTTGATCTGTTGCTTTTATATGAACGTGTTTATTTTGAAGGCATGAAACTGTAGGTTTAACAGTCTTTTTTTTACTGGTGTGACCTTGAAAGTCTTAAAAAGTGAAGCCAGAATATTTTGATCACCCCCTGGTGGCTTTCTGCAGTATATGTCATAAACCCCACCCTTTATATGTAAACAAAGCTAATGTGGGCCAAATTTGAAAATCTTATTACAGTAGAAGTTCTATTTTATTCCCTATTGTGACCAAGTGCATCACATATATCCTAAAAAAACGAAGCCCAAACATTTCAATTGCCCCTTAGTGGCTGGCTGCAGTATAGGTCATAAACTTGCCTTCTCTATGTAAATGAATAGGATGCCAGATAATTTAAAAAATCTTATATCAATAGAAATTACATTTTCTTCCCTATTGTGATCAAGTGCACCGCATATGTCCTGAAACATGAAGCCAAAAAGTTTCAATTGGCCTCTGGGGGCTGGGTGCAGTATAGGTCATAAACTCCACCCTCTCTATATAAACAAATGGGATGTCAACCAAATTTAAAAATCTTTTTACACTAGTAATTAAATTTTCATTGATATTTTGACCAAGTGTACCGCATATATCCTAATAAAAACTAAGCCCAAATTTTTCCATTGCTGCCTGGTTCCTGGCTGCAGTATAGATCATAAACTACAGCCTCTCTATGTAAATGAATGGCATGTCAACCAAATTTAAAAATCTTATTACACTAGAAATTCTACTTTCTTCCCTATTTTGGCCAAGTGAAGCACATAGATCCTGAAACATGAAGCCAAAACATTTCAATTGCCCCCTGGTGGTTGGCTGCAGTATATGTCATAAATTCCACCCTCTTTGTGTAAACAAATGGGATGTCAACCACATTTAAAAATTGTATTACACTATAAATAAAACGTTCTTCCCTATTGTGACCAAGTGAAGCGCTTATATTCTAAAACATGAAGCAAAATCATTTCAATGGCCCCCTGGTGGCTGGCTGCAGTATCGGTCATAAATCTTTCCCTCTTATTTAAAAGTATTCTAACATCTTTGCTTTTGGGTGGGGGATTAATTTAATATAAGACTTGCGTTCTTTCTTTTGGGAGACAATAAATCTATTTGTTTTAGACTTAAATCTTAAACTTTGTTAACATTTTATGTTTTAACACACTACATTAAAAGTAATATCTGAAGTTGTAAAAAAGGGGCAAGGGCCTTAATTTTACTCCAATATTCTAATAATTTTTACATTTGTTTTACGGAAAAAAAGCAACTTAAACATTCTTCTAAACATCATCTTTTTGTGCTCCTCATAAAAATAAAGCCAAAGGAGTATGAGATGGCAAATGTGAGTAAAAGATAACCGAATTTACATTTGTTGGCGGTGAACTAGTCCTTAAACAAAGTATTCACATTCTTGGGACATGTTTTGAGGAAGCAGAAAAGACAGGGGCAAGTTTGAGAACATTGATTAGGATTTAGTAGTTTACAGCAGGCCGCTAGTGATAAAGAAAAGGGCAGAAGCACTTCACAAAGCGGACAGGGGAGAAAAAAGCCTGTTTGTCGGCTCTAATAGCAGGCAGAGTGAAATGGATCAGCTGTCCCAAACTTCTAAGGCCAATGACACAGAGATAGCACAAAGACATGGGATGACGGAAAGCCATTTGAATTCAGTGTGTCTCAGTGTATGTTTCGTAAAACCCTTACCTCCATCTGACCTCGGTAAGCCTTGATCACGAATCAAATCCTGGATGGAAATAACACAGATTAGCAAGCACTAAGGGGAGATTTGGTGCCTTTTGGTTTAGGGTACTACAAAAGTATCTTATATAGTTAATATTAATAAAGTAATGAAATAAGAGCACACCTCAAATACTTACAGTATTAATTTTTCTGAAACTATTTATAAAAGAAAAGTCCACCTATTCAAAAGGGATTAAATCCTTTTGACTAAAATATCATTCTCACATCAATGTTGACCGGCTCAATGGTGTTGATATGGACGTTAGGGGCTGATGAGGAGCGATCCCTCTGACCAAACTGGTTACGGTGGTCCTCTTCTCCAGGTCTAAAAGATTGCGGGATAGGGATGGATTTGGACGGGGACACAGTAGGATGGCACAGAGAGCTGCAGAAAACAGAGACACAATGACATTTTGCATAGTTTGTTTGTTTACGATACAATTTTGGTTCCAATACTAAGCCTAAACCCCAATTACTTTTTTCCCAAGGGCCAAATTGTGTAAAGCAAGCCAAGTAGGGGGCAGAGCTAAATTTGATCATGCTGGAATTTAAATTATTCAAATAAATAAATGGCTTACACAGGTAACTGTGCTTGACAAACCATCTGTAGAAATATAGTCATTCATATTTCTGACATTTTAACCAACACTTGCACTAAACACTATCTTACAATCACTTCTCAAAAAAACACATTGTGCATTTATGAAGTGTGCCTAACACAGGTTAGTGGGCTTGACAAACCACCTGTAGAAAACGCACTTTAATCTCTCTGACACTTTAACCGACACTTGTATTAGTTTTGCCTCAGACACTGTCTTACAATCACTCTATATCTCAAAAAAGTAGAGCATTTATGAAGTGTGCCTCACACAGGCGAGTGGCATTGACAAACCACCTGTCAAAACATTCTTCTCTCTAGAAAAAAACACTCATTTTCTTTACTCTAGCAATTAATACTCTGAGCACTAATAGTACCTTTGTATAATCAGTACTTCTTGTTGAATCGCTGAATGTCTCGTCAATTCTAAGTCGCTTTAGACAAAATCGTCTGCTAAATGACTAAATGTAATGTTTTCCAAATATTTTTCATGATAAGTAATATATTTTACTATTATAAATAAATATAAATGAAGCTTTTCCTAAAGTGTTACTGACAAAATTTATATAAAAATTGCACGTACACATTCCTTCAGCATTTAACAACAATTTAAGCTACAATTCATAAATCACAAGGATGTGTAAAATGCCACATTTGCACTCCATTGACCATATTTTAGAGCAATTATAACTATGATATGATATAATGAAATTATAACTACTTTAATTATAATAAATATAACATATTAATATCATGTAACATGTAATAATGCTGATTCAATCTTACCCAGTAGATTCGGATGGTGGTAGCGAGGGGCACATCTCTGAAATGGGTGTCGTGCCCTCTGATGACACCTCCTCCTGGGTGATGGGGTGGTGCACCAGAAATTTTGATGCCAGCAATAAACTGAACAACAAAAAATATGAACAACAATGACAAAAAGCACAAATAAATGACTGAAACTTAATTTCTTTGATGGTGAATATCAACTAGAGTAAATTAATTAATTGTTTTATTTCCAAGCCTTTTTTACTGAGCATTTTTCAGAAGAAGGGAAAGATCTCCCATGAGCACTCACTCCAGCTGATCGTAGTTGACACACATGAGTGGGACCTCCGTGCTGCAGCGCTGGTGAAACTTATAGCCACACGTCTGACAGCGGAAGCCTTGAAACAACAGCTTCCGGCAAAAATCACAGAAGGCCAGCGTGAAGAAGGTCTTTCGCACCTGTCGAGTAACAAAAATAATGCTTTGGATGCTTCCAAAAGGCAAAATTTCATTCTTTTTGGTCATTTCATATTTAGTTTTGTGGTCCTTTTCAGCATACTTACAAAATTATGGGTCGTCAGTGGCACATTTTCTAAAACTTCAACGTGAAGCTCCTCCCCCGTCAACCAGGAAATGTCTGTGTCCCAGCCAATGGGCTTCTTCTCCCTGGAATGGGCGGGACAGTCATTAAGTATGAGTAAAACTGATACCCTAAATGTTTTGGTACTGCAGGGTTTCAGTTAGTACCGGGCCGCAGAAGAAATCATTCATTTTCTTTTTATTTATTTAGACTATGAGCGATCTTTTAATCTGAAGAATCTTTTATTTTAAAAAATGATATTAAAAAATAATTCTCTAAGTAACATCTCACTTAATCCTGCAGCTAGCAAAAACTGATTTCTTTGAAAAGTTTCTATGCGAAGGGGGAAAAAGCCCAAAGAAGAACCCACAAATTGCCAAGGAATGGATCTGCAACCTATTTGTCTATAAATCAGGTGAATCTAGTATGTCAGTGCAAGAAGATCAACTGCTGGAGATTGCAAATTACAGCAGCTTTAGGGGCCGTTCATATGTCGCTTGTTTTCCGCACTCAAATTCATTATTTCCAAAGGAGGCCCACGGCTTGTGCACATATAATGGGAGCGTTGCATGCAAGTGGCGTGACACCCTGGTGCCTTCAAAGTGTGGCCAGTTGAAAACATCTTTCAGAATGCTGCAAGCACACAGCGAGTCACTTGATAAAAACTGACGAACAGCTTTATACTTTGTATGGAATATATACATTTCAGTAGACAAATTGCTTCAGATAAACACAGAACGCCCAAACACTGCAGTGCTTTTTGATTTCCTCTATAAATAAAACTCGTATCAGAGTTACAGCAAAGATTCGTCAGGTTTTCATCCCGAGAAAACAGTTGATGGTTGCATAGCAATCTACGTGGATCCAACAACCACCCCATCGTTATTTTGAAGTGTCTATTTAACATGCATTACAGATTTTTGATCATTAAAGCAGTGGGTCATCCTGGTACTTTGGCTCCCTTAGTGTTTTTCAAATACTATGAATACATTTTTTTTATGTATTTTGTATTTATTCGATTTTTCTGGCAGTTAAACAAACAAGAACAAAATGAAAACTAACAGGAACAATTAATATAAAGAATAATAAGTCAAATTCAAAACATAATATATTGACCATATGTAACAATATATAATATGCATAATAACTGTAAGAGAGTTTATTTCCATATCAGCTTCTCTGGCTATGCCATGTCAAAAGCAAAATGATTTTAGAATTATTACTTTTAAATTATAAAAAGCTTTAAAGCAATAAAAAAAGACATCAAAGCAATGAATAATGCATAAAATAAGATCAAAATCTTTAATATTTTGATGAAAATTCTAATTGAAGGACTCAAACTTATTATAAAGGACTTATTATAAGGACTTAAACTTATTATAAATATTTTCTTTAAAGCCTCTCCAGTTAAACATGGTCATCTGATAACAATAAAAACAGGCCATTCAAAAAGTGCATCTTTACAGTTTCTTAGTATTGCAATATTGACATATTGAAGGAGATTCTCCTAAAATAAATTATATACTGATAATATATAAACAAATTCATTTTTATAATATACTTATTAATATATATATATATATATATATATATATATATATATATATATATATATATATATATATATATATACATACATACATACATACATACATATACATACATACATACATACATACATATATATATATATATATATATATATATATATATATATATATATATATATATATATATACACATATACATATACATATATAAATTATTAATATAATATACTAATAATAATATATTTATATAATAGTAAGTCTTGTGTGACTGATACGGCATCATGTGCACATAACGAAGTGACTATTAATCAAATACTTTGACAATTCTGACATGATACTCGGCTTACATACTGTTTGTTTCATACTATACATAAGGGAAGTTTTCATTTTTAAGACACAGTGATGGTAATGCAATGGTTCTTACCCATCCTGAACTCTATAGACTGCACAGCATTCTGGGATCAAGCCTCGCATCATCAGAGCCTTCTTTAAGGAGTCTCTGACCGTCATCCCACAACGAGCTGGAACCTGAAACACACACACACACACACATACACACATTAATTATTTTCTCAAGCAACTTTCCTCTCCTTACAGTGAGACTGTGGTTCATCTGGGCATGTTTGGTTTCTTGGCTTCTTCTCGTACAGCCGTTTCCCTCTGCTAAACCAACAGAGACAAGCTGAGCAGATAATCAAAATAAAAGGGGTCACCTACATTTGCTCATTCCCATGGACTCCTATTGCTCTACAATCTGGTCGGAGTAGAAATTCCTTCTGAAATACCCGTTCTAAAGCCCTGCCTGATGTCTCGCTGTGAAAACTCGTGAGGAAACATTTGACCATCTCCGTTAGGGATAGAATGTTTTAAATAGAGCTGTGGGCAAAACTTTCAGTGTTGGGTGTAATTAGTAAGGAGGTTTCTGCTAGGAGAGTGTACGTTTAAATAATAGTGTACGTATATATATTGTGTGTATATATATTTTGCATAATAACTAGAACATTTTCTACTAAAACATGTTAGATTTATCCAACAATTGCACATGCATATAAAGCAATGAAATAAGGAATTTGTCAATATATGGTATTTATAAAAATATGGTGTCTTAAATGTGAAATGTTTTTAAAGTGATTTTAAGTGTTATGAAAAATAAAAGTGAAAGTTTCCATTTGACTAATTGAAAGAGTTTATTTTCTACTGTGTATATGCGTGAAGATTTATATAGATTTTATGTTGTACTAAGTCAAGTAATTAAACTAGTTATTGATTAATTAGGTGACTGAGTACAGAGTACATAGAAAAGTAATTTGAATGCAATTATAATGATGTAATTAGCCATTAATTACTATTTTTAAGTAATTTACTTAAGACTGAAACAATAACAGATTAAATGCACCAAATAAAATAGTGCTGAGCAAAATTTAAACACATCCAAAATCAAAGTTTGTGTTGACATAATATATGTTTGTAGTATGCATCATATATATAATACACAAATGTTTATTTTGGATACAATTAATTGCAAATAATTTGAACTCTGCCCTAAAATAAAATTAAGGTCCAGTGCATAATATTCTATATATTATCTATATGAAATGCAAAAACTTTTATGCTCAATATCATATCTCAAAATCATTCAGAACGCAGATAGAACCTTATAATTCCAAGGTGACGATATGAGTACAGCCCTCACAAATCTCTCATCTTAATTCATATTTTCTATGGGAAGCTTTACAATAATATATTTGATTAGTCAGTACTGAAGCTAAATATGAAGCATATCCAACAAAATAACTCGTGAAAACAGTGCAAATTCAGCTCACAAAAAATTATGTAAATGAAAAAATTTAATAAAACATCTATAAAAAAAAAGCAACAATCAAGAGAAACAAAAAAAGTGTAAAATTAGGTGAAATTTTGAGTTTGTAATTTGTTTTCAATATTTTGCTTGAATTTAATTGTATTGTCTTTCTATTTCTAAACATGTTCAGTGACTAACATATTATTTTGATAAATATATCTGTTTAATAAATCTGTTTTGTTCAAATCCACCAAAATATTTTACACTATTTTATATTCACTGAGAAATTGATCAAAATATAAATTTTCAAAATGGAGTGTACTTATTTATGTTGATACAGCAAGCCGCAACTCACCACAGTCCTCTGTTTGTTGGGCAGGAAGACCCTGACGATGGGTTTCTGGGGCGAGCGGGGATTGCCTCGTGTTGCGTCAGTGGGCGTCTGCAGGACAGCTAGGGTGTTTGGGGCAGTGGGGGCACTCTGAATGCCCTGTCCCTTCACGTCCAGCAGGGTGGGTGTCGGCGAGGAGCAGAACTCGGTCCCATTCCCAATAGCTTCCAAAAGCTGCTGCTCCCGCTGCTGTAATGCATCCAGCTTACTAGTGTACTCCTCATAGGCCTGTGGCATGAAGGAAATACACCCTTAATACTTTATGGACACGTTTCGCAAAAATGCTTATCTTTTCAGCCTGCTGAAGGATGAAGATCTGAGATTATGCATTAGCTGCTGCTTTGGATACAAAAAGTGGGGTCATTTTGCTCATTTTACAGCTTAAACTAAAAGCTTGGTCAGTATTTGATAGTACTTTTCAGTCTTTTTTTAATATGAGAGATTTCCTAAGGTTACTGATTTTTCAAACAGCATTTAACAAACAGTTTTCTCTCCCACAATCATAAACATAAACCACGAAGATAAATAAAACTTAAAATGGAGTATAAATCGGACCTCCAAAGTGTTTAAAATGATTGATGTTAATATTATTTGTACCTTGTTTTGTTTATTATTGTGTCTGTATTATACTTAATAAAGAGAGAAATTAGTAATTACACTGGTTTTGAAATAATGCAGTTTTCATTCTGCTATATCTAGGCCTGGCACAATATCTATTTTTTATTGTAGGACATATTGCACCAAAATATACTGCGATAAACAATATTACTGTCTTTTTAAGACCATTTTATGCCACTCATTATATAATATTATTTAATATCATCACAATGATCAGCACTCTTCTTAAGTTCACTTATTCTTAAGAATATTTAATTTAATTATAGTCATTTTAAAAACGTAATAATTAGGGATTAGAATCAGAATGTGAAAACGCATATCCTTAATAAAAAATAATAAATGTTAAGAAAAAAAGTGCAAGGTAATAAGTAAGAGGCTGTATTATCTGCTACCAAATCTATTTTTAGTTGTCAGACAGCCACATGAAAATATACTAAAGTAATAGTATAGTAAATACTATAGTGTTTTTTTAACCATTATGACACCTCCAATAGAAATAGAGATATGCATGGGACGAAAACCGGTTTCAAGGTTTACTGTGGTTTGGAAGTCAAGGTTTAAAAATCGCCCAAATTTTCTATTATACCGTTTACATTGTATATGTACGTTTTTATTTTTGTGTCTATTTTATTTAGTTTTGAGAGTCGATTATTTATTATTATTTAGCCTGACATGTTTACTGTTCCAAAACATTTTAAATATTTATAAAGGTATGTTTTTTACCCAGACATAAAAAATATTTATATATTTTAGAGCAGTAATCACAATACTGTGATCTTTGTATTTATTTGTTATCCTACCATTAAAATTTTATACTGGTCCTTGCCTAGATAGAGATGTTGCGCAATCAGCTAAAGTGTTGCTAGAATCGTTTATGGGCAATATTTATTGCATCACCAAAAATGATTGAGGTCATGTTCATATGTTGTGCGGTAAGTCGATAGATTGATTATAGTGACAGACCTAGCTATGTCAAAATGAAAGTTTTTTTTAAATATTAAAAAAGAGAGTTTGTTGTTAAGTAAAAAAACTATTCTCTAAATAGCATAACAGGAACATGCATAAACAATTATCAGAATTTAAAAAAAATGTATTTATTATCTGTTTATTAAACTGCAGGGTAGTTTAATGGGAAAATAGAAACAAATATTTTTTAAATAGTTATATTTCAATGAGATTTTCTTTTAATACTGAACAAATTATAAGTGTGTTAAAAATAATTTTGACACTTTCAATCAATTCTACCACCTAATTTCTGCATTAGACTCTTTGCAGTGCATTTTTGGTATGATTGTTGGGATAATATCTTTGAATTTTTAGAAATATATTTTTTAAAGATTTGCATGAGCAATACCAGTCTTTTAAAAATATTTATATTTGGGAGTTTTTGTTTTTATTGTGACAACACAGTAGTTGGACAGAAAGCAAAGCTAAAACTAGAGAGAAAAGGATGGGATAAGGAAAAGTCCGTGAGCTGGGACTCGAACTCGGTATGCCTGAAGCACAATGGCGCAGCACACTCCCCATGATGCTATCATTGCTGACACCAGTTTTCCTTTTAAGACTGATATATTTTTTACAATTTTAATGCAATTAATATTTCTATTTTGAACAATTTACAGCAGCAATGTTCAGAAACCAGCAGGAGCCTAGATTACAGTTGAAATCCGTCCACAACCGTTTTATTTATTTGCCTTCCTGCGTACTTTACCCTATTTTCATTTCCTAGCACAAGTCACAAGATCACAAGAACAACAGAAGTATAGAAGTAGAAAATGTACTGTGTCTTGGCTGACTGATTCTGTAATCAGACCACTGAAAAAAGAGTTAATAATAGACACAGGGTTTTACTATAGTCAGACACCTTTATATTATATCAATCAATCTTTAGCTTAATTTGCCTCCCTAAAGAGAAATTTGTCTTGGGCAATCGAGAGAACATTTAGTGACAAAACAAATATTAATACCATATAAAGAAGACAAAAATATCTTACCTCTAGATATATAGACGGTGGATTGTGTTCTCCTCCAAACTTATCTAAAAGGGCTTCTAGGTGCTCTTGAGTTAACTTAATCATCTGTTTAATATTCCATATCTGCAAAGAAAGCCAGAGTTAGCAAACCAAAGCTTCTCTTTCAAAATACATTTCCTTAAATGAGCAAGTGTTTAAAAAGAGACCTTCGAACTTCAGCACTAATGAGTGAGAACCTTACTGTAAATCTAATAAACACTCAATTGCTTGCTTGTCTCCGCTAAAGCTGTAAAAACTGACACCGGTGATGCTCATAGAAACTGTGATATAGTGATTAAGAATGAGGTGCGACATGATGAGTACAGACAAAGAGCTCTAGCAAAGAAGCAGTTTCATAATGCTTCACAATTCAAAAGCCATTAATGGATCTTTTGCAAATATAAATGCTCTTATTTGTTTGAGCAACCTGACAGAGCAACACTGATATAATGGTGTTGTGTTGGGGAGAGGGTATATTATTGTCTATAACTAATGGAAGGAGACGTCCAGAAAACTTTTCTTTATTTTTGCAATTTCTTTTCATGTCAAAAATGCATGCATGACCCCAACAAAAATAAATAAATCAACAAAATTTTTAGTTAGAATGAATGCATTTAGAACTAAATTTTTGGTGTGCATGAGGTGGCAATTTGGGAGAGTATTATATATGTTGTAAAAAATAAAAAGTACTATCTTGGTGTTCATATAATCATATTTTTATTGAAGATATTTCAACAATATTTTGCTGAGTGTGTGTTTTGTGCTCATACATTGGGTCGATTAAGT